>NW_019385581.1:58180-82918 GCF_000671375.1 Centruroides sculpturatus
AACACCGAATTAAAACCGCGACCAGGATTAAACCCGAGAAAAACATTCGTGCTGGATTAAGCCTCTACACTCCTCCGTGCCTCCACCCCAGTGAACGGACAAGATTCTGATTCAAGATTCAACGACAAGATTCAAAGAACTGTCCATCCAAGAACTGTCCATTCAAGATTCAAAGAACTGTCCATCGACAAGGTATTTATCAACCCGCGATTCGGTTGTAAACTCTCTCTCTCCGCGGCCTAGTATCGTTAAGAACAATAATATCCCGATAGTATTTAGTATCTCTGTATAGTATTTAGTTCGACTTAATTAAAATCGTTATTTATTTGTTACTATGGAGTCCGAGTAAGTTACTTCCGCGTCTCTCTCCTCACCTCTACTCCGAATCCAAGCGCTCACACGCTACCGCTCGCGAATCTTTAGACGTAACGTCGCGATTTCTGAGTCCCCCAGAGACTCGGTGGTGTCAGATTCAGGTCTCCTGACAGGGCGCCAAAGAGGTGCCGACCCTACGGTCACATACTTGAACCAGTCAGTTTGACCAAACTGACTGGTTCAAGTATATTTTAACATAGTATATGATTTCTGTTTAAAGCTGACTTTATTTACAGCTCAGAGGAAGATTGGTAAGATCACGTTTAGAAAAAGACGATATTTTTGCAATAATAAAATACCAAAATAATAAACTACTTAATCTTCTTCCTGTGATAGGTGAAGCCTTTGAAAAAATAATTTTGACCAGACTAATGTGGTGTGCTGATAAGTTTCAGTGGCTGGACAAATATGAATTTGGTATCAGAAAGCATAAGTTAAGAAAAGATGTCATGTCATTACAGATATAACAGAAACTAGACTGAATAATAAATCATTCACTACTACAATATTTTTTGATATAAAAGGAGCTTTTGGAAACTGCTATTACTTTAACATATTTAATGAAATTTTAAATTTAGATTTTCCCAAATATCTTGTTTTTATAATTCGTAACTAAGAGAAAAAGTAATATGAATCATCACTCTTACATAATAAACTTCTTACTAATCTCGCCCTCAAGGTGGACTCTTGTCTCTCTTTTAAAAAAGTGGTTTTGAATGCACTGTTAAAATTTAAGCGTGACATATCTATAAATGTTCAAGTTTATGCGATGACCTTGTCGTCATTTGTTAACATAAGGGCATTCATATTGAGGAAAATAAATTATAACGAAACATGTTGTGTACAGTGTCTAAATGAGCCTTTGTTAATTATATCCAATTATGTACTACTAACACAAAAGTTATGCTCTTCACTAAGAAATATGAAGGTACATACCCAAATATACTAATAACCAGCCTGTAATGTGTCAAAATATCTCTACGTGAAAGCATTCAATTTTGACCATTTTCATGACTACTGGCTCATATATACAAGAAAAATCGTTTTAATACATTACGTTTTCTCAGTACTATGTAGCACCGATAATGTTATAACATGCGTACAGTGCAGAAACACGATTGTATCATAAAACTGAGAAAAAGCAATATCAGAGTATATGTGAAGAAATGTTGCAACATTTTATTTTTATCGGAATGAAAACGAGGTTAGAAATTTGAGTGGTTATTCGAGTTTTTCATGCAATTAATAGAGCCCATCGATATGCGTAAAAAATTAACGAAAAGACAAGTTGACAAAATTATTCATATTTTTTTACAAAAATAGAAGACCATACACTTCAAACAATGCCGTGATCATGCATTAGAAATGCAAACAAGCGATTCATTTCCACCTACTTGACAATTTGATTACGATTCTTCCTAATTTGCATTCGTTTGGATTAAAACGATTTTTATAAATTGCAATGTTGCAGAAAAAAAATGGGATAATCATATTTAATACTCACAAATTTGGATCATCATGTTCGAAGTGATTGTACCTAACATTGTTGCTGGGGTAAATATATTAACAAACATTAACAATAATCACGATGCAAAGTAGCATATATTGCATGTTTTATATGATGTATGTTACATTTTTGCAAGAAAACAGCTTGTCCATAAATCACAATTTAACCCGCAGATTACACAAATTTATTAGTACAAAATTAACGAAAACTTACTCTTATTACAATGTAGTAGGAAAAAGGCAAGACACCATCCATGTTATCCACATCTTTTGAAAACCGATTTAAGATTTTACCTAGAAAATTTCATAATGTTATATATAAATTAAATGACCTAATTATGTAATTTATTTTTATTTTAGTATTGTTATTGTTTAAACCGTGTACTAAGCAATATATCTGTAAGGCAAAAACAGTCTTAGATTTTTGTACGTGTAACTTTGTATAATATATTTATTTGTTGACACAAAGTATTTAACTAGAGTGTTCTTATATATACACAGTAAAAACCGTAATATATGCTTATATAAACTAAGTATGAAGTTAGACTCATATAACAATTACAATTTCTTAAATTTCAACAATTTCCTTGTTATAAAAACGTAAAATCTTTAAAAAATATTCTTCTTGAACTTTCCTTCAGTTTCAACGTCTAACATCCCTTAGTAAAATTTTACTGCAGAAAATTCATATCTCTTTTATTTTAAGTGTTTCTAAATGTTTACAAATATCTTATTATTATACTGTGTTTCTGCACATCGTAACAAAAAAACAAAAATTCTATTTTATGATATAGCATGAAAAGTGTATCCCAGCTGAAAAAAACTTATTGTTTCTTGAATGCTTTATCCTGGCGGTTTCATTATCCTGATGTTTTTCTCTTGTATTACCTTGACAGAGAAGGCACTGAAATAAGGTTTTAAAAATTTGGCATCTTATGAAGATAACTTGTAAATTATCCTTTCATTAATTAGATGCAAAGCAATGTTACATGAGTTTTTTCAAGAGGAAAATTTTATAAAGTTGTTTTCACAACACCTAAAATGTAATAACTTCGTAAATACTTGAGTTGCAGAAAAGATATTACGAAGGTTGCGGCCAAAGTTTACGAGAAGAAAACGTGTATGTCGGACGTTCTGCACCACCATCCTGTAAGCCTAGAAGTTAGACAATGGCGTTTGGAACGACGAGAATGATTCCACTGACGTTCCAACCGCCATTGTTAAACTTCTAGGCTTACAGGATGACGGTGCAGAACGTCTGACGTACACGTTTTCTACTTGAAAACTTCAGCCGCCACCTTGATAATAAACCAGCACGAGTCATTCAACTTTTCTGACAACATTACAAACTTTCATAGTGCGATTTGTTATCATATTTTATTTTAAAGCTTTTATGGTTTTAACTATTATAAAATAGCAAAAAGCTAAATTTTCAGGTAGGAATGGGTTAAATAAATAATTGTAAATGCTAATAACGAAAAAAATCGACATTATCTCCAATCTTACTAGACACACTCATGACACAATTATCTTTCACTTCTTTTCCTTTGAGCACCAAAATTTAATAGCATCAATCCGCTAATAAACAAACCTCCCTGAAAAATTTCATAAATTTTTGACAGAAACTACAGGAAATTTTAATCTTCAAACACGGTGAACAAATTCATGCTCTTCTACACACTGTTTTCGTGCATACAGAAACAACGTACAAATTTTTTCTTCTTTGCATTTTTTGACATCTCAAGGTGTCTTAAGTACAAAAATGAGGAAAATCTTGGAGGTCATATTTTGACCTGGCGTTATACTTTTCCTCTGTTACGTATAGCAGCTGCAAAAGTAATAAATACGCTATTTTTAGACTGAAAAAATGCTTTCATCTCACAACTACCACGTGACTAACATTGTACACAAGATTTTGAGGAGCTTGCAAGAGTGCTGTGTTAATGGTTGTCAAACATAATTAATGTGATTCATTAAAATATCATTGTAAAATAAATAAGTCTTTAATGTATAATATTATTTATATTCAATGCTTTTTCTTAATGTATGAACCAAGTTCTATTTTATTTCAACAAGTCTTTGCGTTTTTATTTTCAAAATGAAATTCTTGTGCTAAAAATTGTCACACCGATTTGTTGTGACAACAAATCGGTGTGACAATTTTTAGCACAAGACGTTCAAGACGCTATTCCATTGAAAGAAGTTTAATTTGTACAATTGTATACGTTTTGTATATTTCGTTGAAGTGTCATTCAGTCGTTGTGTACCAAGTATTTATTTAGTAACATTATTATGATGTTTAAAGTAATAAAATTTCAATGTGCATACGATATAATATGCTAAATGGCCAAATTTTGGTGGTTCCTGCGTTATTTCTTCCATACGTTAATTTTTGAAAGAAATAATAATTTGTTTAAAAATCAGATAGAAATTCTGATAAGCATGAGTTAGTTTTTTTATTCAAATTATTTATAGTTGGCAAAGCACAAGAAATATTAATTCATGCGTCTACTACTCCATAGTTACCCAAATAATACGTTTTCCAAATGTTAAATAGTATTATAATGCATACTCAAAAAATATAAAAATTTACTATAAAAATAGTCGTAGCGTAATGAAAATTATATTTAATAAAATAAATAATTTTACGTACCAACAGGATTGTTATCCAAAAATGATATTGGAGTGCGAGTAATACAACGGAACATATTGTTGTGCAGCTTAGATGATGCAGCAGTCAAAAATTTCAACAATAGTAAGCCAGAAAGTGTCATCGTGAGAATTACTGCACATATCAGTCCGAAGTAAATATATACGTTCAACTCTTCACTATAGTATAATTCTGTATCTTCACTATTGTTAAAATTCGTTGTTTTAAACGTAAAATTTTGGATTTTTTCTGTACTTTGTCTATACTGATATTCAAACACGAAATAACAATTAAATATTTTAAATTTTTCAATATTTATTTTACATACAAGAATACAACAAAAATATTAAAATAATTAAAATATAGTAATACCTATCCGTAGTGTTAAGATATACCTGATGGACAAATTTTAGTACATCAGCTTTAATCATGAAATGATTTCAGTGCAAATTTAAGCAATTTTCCGGTAATTTGTCATTTAATTTATAGGTGTGAACATCATTTTTTTTTCTTACCTTGCCTCTGATGCTTTTTAAAATCATGTTTAATGGAATAATTTGGCAACTATACCCACACCAACATTCTACTATTCTGTGAAAACAATGTTAGAATCTATTTCTATAAAATTTCAGAGTGGAATAAGACATTGTGTGAGTGAAAGATTTTTTTGTACTGTTCACTATCATCAGTGGAAGATTTAGCACTTGAAAGGTGCAATTTAATTTAGAAACCATTTTCTAAGTATTTTCACTACTTTACAGCATGCATTCTATGCGCACGTTTTTTTACTCTAGGCACTGGTGGTTCAAAAAAGTGAGACAGAAAAATAACATTGCAATTAATCAACATAAACCCTGGTTGTATTTAAAAGCCTACTGATGTTCAGATTGTACTAATTATGAAAACTGAAACTTATTGGTACATGAATTATTACGCTTCAGTAGGTAAAAGTGTTAAGAACAAAAAATCTAATAATCCGTGAATATAAAAAGTAATTTCTTTTCTTTTAAATTTAATTAATACTGATTTGTATTTCAAACATCTAATAATCTACAAATAATAATAATTTATTTGTAAGTTATTATAATAGATTTCACTATTGTTTGGTAACTAATGGAAGACATTTTCAACATTTGTTTTAATTAATTACAATTCACATATCAGATTTCATCTTTTGGGATTTCGGAGAATTTTTTTTTGCTTCTGCAAATTGTTACTATGTCTTTAATACTATTATTAATTTATATATATATATAATTAGACGTGTGTGTCCCTATATTTCACTTTTCAGCCAAAATTACACATCGNGTAACTTTGTACAATAAACTTATTTGTCAACACAAACTATTTAACTAGAGCGTTTTTACTGTGTATATTATATATACACAGTAAAAACCGTAATATATGCTTATAAAACGCTAAGTATGAAGTTAAACTCATATAACAATTACAATTGCTTAAATTTCAACAATTTCCTTGTTATAAAAACGTAAAATCTTTAAGAAAGATTCTTCTTCAACTTTCCTTCAGTTTCAACGTCTGACATCCCTTAGTAAGATTTTACTGCAGAAAATTGGTATCCCTTTTATTTTAAGTGTTTCTACATACCTTATTTTAAGTGTTTACAAATATCTTATTATTATACTGTGTTTTCGCACATCGTAACAAAAAAACAAAAATGCAATTTTATGATATAGCATGAAAAGTGTATCCCAGCTGAAAGAGAACCTATTGTTTCTTGAATGCTTTATCTTGACGGTTTCATTATCCTGATGTTTTTCTCTTGTATTACCTTGACAGAGAAGGTACTGAAATAAGGTTTTAAAAATTTGGCATCTTATAAAGATAATTTGTTAATTATCCTTTCATTAATTAAATGCATGACAATGTTACATGAGTTTTTTCAAGAGGAAAATTTTATAAAGTTGTTTTCACAACACCTAACATGTAATAAATACGTAAATATTTGAGTTGCACAAAAGATATTACGAAAGTTGCGGCCGATGTTTACGAGGAGAGAACGTGTATGTCGGACGTTCTGCACCACCATCCTGTAAGCCTAGAAGTTAGACAACGGCGTTTGGAACGACGAGAATGATTCCACTGATGTTCCAACCGCCATTGTTAAACTTCTAGGCTTACAGGATGGCGGTGCAGAACGTCTAACGTACACGATTTCTCCTTTAAAACTTCAGCCGCAACCTTGCTAATAAACCAGCACGAGTTATTCAACTTTTCTGACAACATTACAAATTTTTGTACTGCGATTTTTTATCATATTTTATTTTAAAGCTTTTATGTTTTTAACTATTATAAAATGGCAAAAAGCTAAATTTTCAGGTAGGAATGGGTTAAATAAATAATTGTAAATGCTAATAATGAGAAAAATCGACATTATCTCCAATCTTACTAGACACACTCATAACTCCAATTATCTTGCACTTCTTGTCCTTTGAGCACCAAAATTTAATAGCATCAATCTGCTAATAAACAAACCTCCCTGAAAAATTTCATAAATTTTTGACAGAAACAACAGGAAATTTTAATCTTCAAACACGGTGAACAAATTCATGCTCTTCTATACACTATTTTCATACATACAGAAACAACCTACAATTTTTTTTCTTTTTTGCATTTTTTGACATCTCAAGGTGTCTTAAGTACAAAAATGAGAATAATCTTGAAGGTCATATTTTGACCTGGCGTCATACTTTCCCTCTGTTACGTATAGAAACTGGAAAAGTAATAAACACGCTATTCTTAGACTAATAAAATGCTTTTATCTCACAGCTGCCACGTGACTAACATTGTACACAAAATTTTGAGGAGCTTGCAAGAGTGCTGTGTTAGTGGTGTCAAACATAATTAATGTGATTCATTAAAATAACATTGTAGAATAAATAAGTCTCTAAAGTATAATATTATTTATATTCAATGCTTTTTCTTAATGTATGAACCAAGTTCTATTTTATTTCAACAAGTCTTTGCGTTTTTATTTTCAAAATGAAATTCTTGTGCTAAAAATTGTCACACCGATTTGTTGTGACAACAAATCGGTGTGACAATTTTTAGCACAAGACGTTCAAGACGCTATTCCATTGAAAGAAGTTTAATTTGTACAATTGTATACGTTTTGTATATTTCGTTGAAGTGTCATTCAGTCGTTGTGTACCAAGTATTTATTTAGTAACATTATTATGATGTTTAAAGTAATAAAATTTCAATGTGCATACGATATAATATGCTAAATGGCCAAATTTTGGTGGTTCCTGCGTTATTTCTTCCATACGTTAATTTTTGAAAGAAATAATAATTTGTTTAAAAATCAGATAGAAATTCTGATAAGCATGAGTTAGTTTTTTTATTCAAATTATTTATAGTTGGCAAAGCACAAGAAATATTAATTCATGCGTCTACTACTCCATAGTTACCCAAATAATACGTTTTCCAAATGTTAAATAGTATTATAATGCATACTCAAAAAATATAAAAATTTACTATAAAAATAGTCGTAGCGTAATGAAAATTATATTTAATAAAATAAATAATTTTACGTACCAACAGGATTGTTATCCAAAAATGATATTGGAGTGCGAGTAATACAACGGAACATATTGTTGTGCAGCTTAGATGATGCAGCAGTCAAAAATTTCAACAATAGTAAGCCAGAAAGTGCCATCGTGAGAATTACTGCACATATCAGTCCGAAGTAAATATATACGTTCAACTCTTCACTATAGTATAATTCTGTATCTTCACTATTGTTAAAATTCGTTGTTTTAAACGTAAAATTTTGGATTTTTTCTGTACTTTGTCTATACATTCTTTTGTTACGCAACCTGAAAATCAAACACGAAATAACAATTAAATATTTTAAATTTTTCAATATTTATTTTACATGCAAGAATACAACAAAAATATTAAAATACTTAAAATATAGTAATACCTATCCGTAGTGTTAAGATATACCTGATGGACTTCAGCTTGAATCATGAAATGATTTCAGTGAAAATTTATGCGATTTTCCGGTAATTTTTCATTGAATTTATAGGTGTGAACATCATTTTTTTTTTAATTTGGCAACTACATCTACACCGACATTCTACTATTCTGTGAAAACAATGTGAGAATCTATTTGTAGAAAATTTCAGAGTGGAAAAAGATATTGTGTAAGTTAAATATTTTTGTACTGTTCACTATCAACAATGGCAGATTTAGCACTTGAGAGGCGCAATTTAATTATGAATCCATTCTCTAAATATTTTCACTACCCTACAGCATGCATTCTACACGCACGTTTCATACTCTATTAGGCACTGATGGTTCAAAAGAGTGAGAAAAAAAAATAACATTGCAATTAACCAACAAAAATTGCAACTGCCTGGCTACATTTAAAAAGCTACTGATGTTCAGATTGTACTACAGTAGAGCGTCGATTATCCGAAAGTCAATCATCCGAAAAAATTCCAGTCAGCAAATTTAAATTTTCACCAGTGCTGTGGCGCTTCAAATCTTTGGCTATGTCTTGGGCTACTCAAATATTTTACGTTTTTGATACTAAATTAACTTCTGAAGTATATATTTTTTTCTTTTTATATTTTTCAATATATTTTGTTTGTACTAAATAAAAAAAATAATTTTTAACAATACAATAGTCTTCGTTAGGCTTAACATTGGCGAAAATTCAACGCGAAGCGACATGCAACGGAGAAAAATGTCAAGACGAAATGAATTAATACAGTATATTGTTTCGTACATAATCGGTTATTCGAAATATCGATTTTTTCCCGAACAATCCTAGTTACCAATTGATTCGGATAATCGACGCTCTACTGTAATATGAAAACTGATATTAATTAGTACATAAATTATTAAGTTTCGGTGGATAAAAGTGTTAAGAACAAAAAATTTAATAATCTGTNTATATGTATATAAATGGACGTGTGTGTACCTATATTTCACTTTTTAGCCAAAACTACACATCGCACATGAATGGTGTTTGTATGTGATAGTAGTCCCAAGTCATTCGTGCACTATGGTGGTTGCGTCTCGATAGCTATTAGGGTGCGGGAGATTTGGGGTTGAAAGTGGTCGAAAGTGGAAGATTTTCTATTTCGATTTTATTTTAACTATGTTCGAACTGTTTTAAATTCGAATTAGTTCGATTATAGAACGATTGTAAACGTTCCAGAAAATTAATCAAATTGAAAATAGATCGTTTGACTGGACGTAAACAGGAGACGTCCTGTCTAGAAACGGGGGACCTAATTCTTGCATTCTGTGAAAACGGGTAAGATTAGCTATAACGTAATTATCTTAATCTTCGCTATCATTACTTTTTGCCCAGTGAAGCGGATCCTTGCAGCTAGATTCTAGATTACTCAGAAAAACAGTCTTTTATATATATAAAAAACACTATTTTACATACAAATAAAAATCCAGCGAAGTGGGTCGTTGCAGCTAGTTAGAAATAAAATTTTTGTATAAATCTGATTTCACCTTATGGAATAAGTTAAATTTGTAACCTAATAAATTTTGGTAACTGCTATGTTTCTAGTATTTTCTGCTTATATTCTTCATGTTATAAAATATATACCTATTTTATATTAGGGCAAAAAATTCGTTCATTGTCTGTAGTACTGCTACCCACGTATTTATTGACAACATAACTGTTATTCTAACGTTATTTTAATATTATTAAGTTATTACATGTACTTACATGATAACAAAACAAATGTACTATACTTTTACACTAATTAAAACACCAAACAAATTTAATTACATTGTTATTTTCTGTCAGTTTCAATCAGTACATTAGGACGCTTTATTCTGTTAAAAGTTTTATTTTATCAAACATGAGTGTACGGATGTTTGAACGCGTTCATGAAGATGTGAATGCACATGCATTTTTTCATGTAGTAGTTTGTGATGGGTACACCTTGTCTGTGGTACAGTCAGTGCATCTGGTTCGAAATATAACGGCTAGTGTTGCCACCCACAAAACATGTTATATTTGGCGTTATTCATTTTTCAATCTTATTTAGGAAATGCTGCTAAATTATTAATTATTTTTATTATGAAAAAAGTAATAATTAAATGAAATGTTTTTTTTTCATTTTTAGAGCTGCATTTTGAGGTTTCCTTGATTTATGAGGCCCTAGGCGCGTGCCTCGTGCGCCTGTGCAGAAATCCACCACTGACTATAATGATCAAGTAGTATACCAACAACAGATTATAATTTACATACTTTGGAAAAGAATCTTTAAAACATCTTCACAATAAAATCATGATTTGTTAAGAAAAAATTTTGAATACATAAAGAACTTTTCTTTTTACTGATTTAACTTTAAATTTTAATATAANAAAAAATTAGATATAATTAGATATTTGAAATACTTGTGATATTTTAATAATATGATGTGATATTAATCATTTGTATGTTGTTGAACAATTTTTGTTTTTGAAAAATTCACATATGCTATTGACTGGGTTTTAGAAGAATAGAATTAATCTCTGTTTGTTGTTGTTGTTTCATTTGATTGTATAGAATTGGTACTCCCAAAATAGTTGATAAGGCATTTTTAGGGGTTGATTCATGATGTTTTATTAAAAATTATTAATCTAATGGAATATGTATATAACAGTTCAAGATGCAAATTTGCATTCTTATGTAAGTAGATCCTTTTTATGAGAATGGTGTTTAGATAGATTAATACTGGTTTAGCAAATTTATATATATATATAATCCATCATTATTGTCCCTATATTTCACTTTTCAGCCAAAATTACACATCGCACGTGAATAGTGTTTGTATGTGGTCGTAGCCCCAAGTCTCCATTCGTGCACTATGGTGGTTGCGTGTCGATAGCTATAAGGGTGCGGGAGATATGGGGGCTTAAAGTGGTTGAATTCAAAGATTTTCTATTTCGATTTTTAAAATGTTCGAACCGTTTTAAAATCGAATTTTATTCAAATTCGAATTTGAATTAAAATTCGAATTGGTTCGATTATAGAACGATTGTAAACGTTCCAAAAAATTGATCAAATTGAAATAAGTTCGTTTGACTGGAAGTAATAATTTCCTACTTAGTCTAGAAATGGGGAAACTAATTATTGCATTCTATGAAAACGGGTAAGATTGGCTATAATGTAATTATCTTAATCTTCACTATTGTTACTTTTTGTCCAGCAGAGCGGGTCCTTGCAGCTAGTTAGAAATAAAAGTTGTGTATAAATCTGACGTCACCTTATGGAATAAGTTAAATTCGTAACCTAATAAATTTTGGCAACTGCTATGTTTCTTGTATTTTCTGCTTATATTCTTCATGTTCTAAAATATATACTTATTTCATATTAAGGCAAAAAATTCGTTCCTTGTCTGTAGTACTGGTACCCAAGTATTTATTGACAACATTACTGCTATTCTAACGTTATTCAATTACACAGTTATTTTCTGTCAAACAGTATCAATATGTACAGTACACTAGGACTCTTTATTCTGTTATAAGTCTTATTCTATCAAACATGTGTGTATGGATGTTTAAACGCGCTCGTAAAGATGTGAATGCGCATGCATTTCTTCATGTAGTAGTTTGTGATCGGTACACCTTGTCTGTGGTACTCTCAGTGCATCCCGTTCGAAATATAACAGCAAGGGTTGCCACCCACAAAACATGTTATATCTGGTGTTATTTATTTTACAAACTTATGTAGGAAATGCTGCTAAATTTTTACAGTCGACCCCCCTATAACACGGTAGATACGTTCCGTTCTTTATGAATTGATTTCTTATGAGTCCTTGCCAATCCCAGCACAACACGTGTGAAGTTTACGGCCTACGGCTGTTTGAAAGGTTTTCTTCCATAAAATTAATCGATTCTAGACTAATTCGACTCAACATTTCCAAAATATGTATAATTTTTTGGTAATAATCCGTATAAACTACACTATAAACAAAAAATTGTAGGATTACTTATTCAGTGTGCATCGTTCGACATCGCCATTGCTCAAGCTTGTTTTCGTCGCGGAGCAATGCACCAAAACGCGGCCGCGATTTCTGATAAGTTATTTTTCTGCGGAAACTTCGTTGAACTTTGGAGACATCATTAATATAAATAATTTTTATGTCCGTTGAATAAGAAATGTTTCTTTCACAAGAAATGTTTAAAAGTACAGTATTGTATTAGACTTACGGTACCTAATTTACATACTGTACAGACGATAGTAAACAATTTACTCGCCTAAACTCTTTGTAGCGTGGCGCTGGACGGCGGAAAGTATATATATAATTATAATAAAGTTTTATGGCCGTTGAATAAGAAATGTTTCTTTCACAAGAAATGTATAAAATTACAGTACTGTATTAGACTGGCGGTACCTAATTTACATACTGTACAGACGATAGTAAACAATTTAATCGCCTGAACACTCCGTAGAGTGGCGCTGGACGGCGGAAAGTATATATATATATATAATTATAATAAAGTTAAAATAAATTAAGTTAATATATAATTATACATACAGTACCTAATTTATATATAATTTATATATAATACTGTACAGACGATAGTAAACTCAATTTACCCGCCTAAATTCTCCGTAGCGTGGCGCTGGACGGCGGAAAGTAGTTCGGCTGCCNTTTTCTACCAGGTTTGTACGGATACCGTCGCAATTTTTTCGCAGTCTTATAGGAATCGTAATTATAGGAACCGTGTTATAGGGGTCTACTGTAATTATTTTTATTATGAACGAAGTAATAATTAAATGAAATTTTTTTTTCATTTTCAGGGCTGCATTTTGAGGTTTCCTTGATTTATGATGCCCTAGGCGCGTGCCTCCTGCGCCTGTGCAGAAATCCACAACTGACAATGATCAAGTAGTAAACCAACAACAGATCATTATTTACATACTTTGGAAAGGAATCTTTAAAACATCTTCACAATAAAATCATGATTTGTTAAGAAAAGATTTTGAATACATAAAAAACTTTTCTTTTTACTGATTTAACTTTTAATTTTAATACAAAAATAATGTTATCTTCTTTATATTTATATGATGGATAAATATCTTTTAATTATTCATAATAATTTATTGTATGTTCTTTGGTACCACGCATAAAGTTGCTATTGAGAACTTATCACACAAGAGCACTTTTCTTGATAGAAAACATAAATTTTTATTATTTACAAAGGATTTCCATTTCAGGCTTTACACTTTTCTTAAGCCGTTTCGAGGTAGAATAGTAAAACTTTATAAGAAATTACAAAGTATATTTAATGATTCTTTATATTTAACTAATTTCAACTCACAAAAATTTCAAAAGGACTTACCTGAAGATATAATTAAAGTGACAACTGGAATAACTAATTAATAAAAACATGGGGTAAAAAAGTAAAACTAAAATAAATTTTTATTTCAATGCATATATTACTAATAGTATACTTTTTGAACATATTGAAATTATTAAAATAAACGAAATTATTCGAATGAATTTAAAACTGTCATCGTCATAAATGACATCTAGAAACCGTTACTACCAAAATAAGTACAATGTGTTTTTGCTCTTTTCTTTTCATCCTCTTTTACTTCAGTGTACCGTATAACGTATTAGATATTCTAATAAAGCATTTTCACGTTGTTTTTAAACAGTTTTCATAGGTTTTTTTTTCATTTTCTTTTTGAAACCGTGTCCTGTTTTATATTCGTGGCGTTGTGTTGTATGTGTGGCGTATTATATTTCAAAAAGAAAATCAACAAATCTACAGAAACTAGAAATGGCAACTCTCATCAAACAAAAATGCAAAGAAGCCAACACCAAAATCACAGAAAGGAAGAGAAAATACAAGTTGACTGAAGAGGGGCAAAGCCCGAAACGAGTACAAAACAATGTACCGAATCCACTCAACTAATAAAGGAATTTGATGGAAAATTTGCCATGTGTCTTTGGAATAAAACACAATACTAGTGTTTACTACGCCACAAAGTTTTCATAGGTTTTAAAGTTTTCATGTTTTCACTACCTTTATTAGTCACTCTTTGTATGTTTTAACCAAAATATTTTTCGATTTTTACAATTATTTATTTTATTATTATTTTATTATATTTATTTGTATGCCTATTCTTAACTTAATTTTAGTTTACTTATTATGTCACACTTTTTAGTAATTGGTTATTCTAGTTGTCATTTAGTTATATTTTAAAAAAAATTCAGTTTTAAACTTTTGTGACTTATGTATATATTACATATAAATGGTTATTAAATACATTTTGTAATTTATTGTATTGTTATACCGTTACATTATACGTAATAAAATAAGGACTGAAAAGTGGGATAAAGCTCAAAATGCATATCAGTTATAAATTATTAAAAAAAAATCTACTTTTTCCATCAAAAAAGTTGTTCTTGTGTGAATTAGAATTTTATGATTAGTTCCAATGAACATACAATATAATGTTGCTTTCAACAAACAACTTTAGTATTGATTCCAAAAAATATTTCATTTAAAATTCCGATCACATAATAAACTCGCATTTATCATAAAAATTGCATACCATATGAAAAGCCAATAGTCGCTGGCACTTAAAACGCATTGTGATACAACTATCAACAGTAATAAAAAGATCTTGAAAGAGAAACCTGCTCCTGCATTCATATACTCTTTATACACTGATGTTCCTACTTTTTCATTTTCTTCATCATCATGTGGTATTTTCTTATTTTCATTTTCCTACAGAAAATTTTGTAAAAAATTATACAAATTATTTTTTGGATTATGCCTGAATTCATAACAATATTCGAATAAATTCGAATAATTTTCGAAATAATGAATTGTACGATTTAATTTTTAAATAAAATTGTAAGTTAGATGTGTTATTCTTAATTGAGAATATTCTTTTTCTTCTAGTTATGTAATTACATATTTTATTTGTTTCTTGTTAGATAAATTTGAAAGTATTATTGGTAATTACATACTGATGATAAAGATGTATACTTGATGCACTAACTTAAAATAAATAAATTCAATTTGTAAAGTTATAAATTCTTCAGAAGCTGTAAACTTTTATTGAACTTATAAAAACTTCTTATTAAAAAATTTTTCATATAACGAAAATTAATGAGTATTATTAGGGATGTCCTTCAGGGAAACCCTAAATAAAGTATGGTATGAAAACAGTATGGAAACAGTATGAAAAAATGCATATTTAAAAAAAATTTATGAAAAAAAAATCGAGGGGAACGAAGTTGAACGAAGAGACTTCTCATGACTTTGTCTATGGACGTGAACAATATGACCATGCCCACATCCACTGAGCAGTAACAATTCAATTTTTTTTTCTTTCCACAAAGTCATACTTAACTTGTGAAGGGAAAAATTATAGTTTATGACATTTCATATATGTCCAGTCTTTAGGGAGTTCCTGTATTTATTAGTTAACAGTTTAAATGATGGCTCTGGCCATTTAATGTATGATTTTAATATATATGGTTTGATATACGTATTACACAATTAAATATTTTATAATGTGGTAGTATAAACTTATATTTAAAATCGCATAACTATGCTTTAATAAGGAATGAAGTATGTACAGGTAACCCCTTATAACATGGCACTTCTATAGCACGGATTCACTCTGACACAGTTCGAGAATTAAGTAAAACCCTCGTACAACATAAAATGTAATAAATTTTTACATACGTAAGTACTAATAGTTCACAAAAATTATTATTTTCGTAAACTATTAGTACATAAGTATGTAAATTTTCTTTTCTCGCCTTCTGTCCATACAAATGGTCCTTCTCGAAACTTGTATCAATGTTGCCAGATCTCAACACTTCTACTTCTGATGTTGCAAGTTGTTTTTCCTTTATTGCATAAGTGCTTAGCACTATATAAGGAAATTTATAAAGATTTTTTAACCAGAAGCAAGCAATCTAAAATTACATAATTTTTGCAAAAGGTAAAGCATGGATCTGAAGATAATGCAGAAAAATGCTCAGAGGATAAGGATAACTTGCCAAAAAGAAAACGCTCTCGGTTAATAGTGCTTTTAGCGATGACGAAGAAAACATTGTTCAACTTACACCTTTTAAAACCGAACCCGAGATAACTCGAGCATGTACCACAGCGTTACATAAAACTTGGTCGTTACGGCCCTCCGAAAAAATTTTATTTTTGGAAGAATATTTGGATGTTTTTTAAGTCTCCAAATTTTTGAAAAATTTTTTTCCGCGCGAAAAAATTTTATGGCGATTTTAATCTACGTTTAATTGTTTTTAATGGGATTTTTTTTAATCAAATTTCATTCATCGTTCTAAAGTTGCAGTGCACGTATTTTACTTCGGTAAAGATATTTAAAGCTAGTTTCTGATGACAAAAACGACCTCCAATAGTTTTTTAGTTTTTTTAATTAATAGATATTAATATATATGCGTTTATTTAAGTCGGGGGGTCGGAAATCGCAATTAAAATTTTAATTTTTAAAAAATATTTAAAAATATAGGTCTAGCTAGTGTTCACCCTACTTTAAACCCTTTGTTCCTCCGAGACGTCTATGAGAATGTTCCGGGAAGTCCAAAACAAGCTGTGTTCAAGATCATCCAGCTGTATACGCAATGACTCATCAGTGTGAGATTTTGCAGAAAGGCAAAACAATGGAAAATAAAGTTTAAAGCTTTTTCTTCAAAATTAACGCATTTCTTTCGTTTTTTTCAGTTTTAAGCACTTTTTATGTGTAATTACATTTGTAATTACATTAATAGGTATCACTTAAAAAAATTTTAATAAAAATATTTATCTTAATTATGATAATATAATAGTGTGTTTTTTTAACTTTTGGATCCTAACCCTTCTTTTCGTAGTTCTTTGTTTCGTATAACACGGATTCGCGTAACGCAGCAATTTTTTGGAACGTAACTGCCCTATTATACAGGAGTTACCTGTATTGAAAATAAGGAATGAAAACTGCCCCCTCTTATTTAAGCTACTCTGAAAAATTATTCATTCAAATAAGTATTTAATATATAAATATTTCTTACCACATTAACACTGTTAATATCTTTAATATCATCAGTAATAGTTTCAGTGCTTTCAATCCTTTCATCATCATTGAAAAGTANGTAATATAACACCCGACGTTATTAAATCAACCGTAGGGAAGTTTAAACAAACAGAACGTGCAAATTTGAAAATTTAATAAATCCCCCCTTTAAAACTTCCTTAATTATACAGTTTTAATACTTAATTAAAAATATAAATGCTAAGACGGCCGTAACGATTTTTGATTTTATATATATATATATATATATATATACTGTATAAAGGAGAATTCACGTTTGAATCATATTTAAATGAGAATCTACATTTGAAGTACAAAATAATCTATAAACCTTGGGGTTTGTACTTATTGTTTCCCCGGTTAACGTAGGCTTCCCTGCCAGTATATATATACCGGCAGAGAAACCGATGACATATATATGTTAGACTCAAAGACCGTAATCGCTCATTGAGCGAAAAATGACCACAACGCGTTGTGGTCATTTCAAAACGGCCAGGAAGCGAAATTCGTGTCGTGGCTACATGATGTTTGACAGCTACGCATTGTTGTGATTAAGAAAAGCCATAATGCGTTTTGAACTTCAGCTGATGCAACCATGATGCAAAGGATAAGTTGTAACTTCTCAACAAGCGCATTACAGACACTTATTGAGTTTTTATTGTGTTTATTTTTGACTTGTGCTGCCGTTTCTAGGGTAATTACCCTTTTCTAGAGTAATTTCGACATCTCAGAATTATGGCTGACAATAATTCACAGTAGTGGTCAGTAGGACTGCGATTTATTCAGAATAAAACGAACCATGCTCTCCGTTCGGCGATTAAGACAAATCCGTACGAAGCTATGTCTGGATTGCCATAAAAAGTCAGACTTGCAAATTTATCTATTACTATTGATATACAGTAAAACCTCGATTATCCGCCCCCCGATCAACCGACCCCTCGGTTAACCGACCGTCCTAGTTGGCAAATTTCAAATGTCCGCTAGTGATGTGGCGCTACAATATTTGGCTATGTCTTGGCTACTTTAATATTATTTTTACGTGTTTTAGCTGGCAACACTCATTCGACCATGAAAGGGAGCCAGTATTTAAACAAAGCTTAATTTTCTAATTTTTAACGATACAATAGCCACGATTATTATTTTAAAAAATTTTTGTTAGGCTTAACATCGATGAAAATTCAACGCAAAATAGGTTAATAGCGATATACTAATATACTAATATACTAATTACATGGGATATAATAATATACTACATTAATAATGGATTTTTTCATACTTTTCGGTTATCCGACTTTTCAATTATCCGACTAAACCCAGTCCCCAATTAGGGCAGATAATCGAGGTTCTACTGTATATGCTTTCGCAGAAAGTGAAAAAGAATTACAAAAACGACTTCTTTCTATCTCCAAAAATGATAATCAATAAAACCAGAACAACATAGATGATGGTAAATAGTTAAACGAAGTTAAGATTTAAATTTCAGAAAAATTTGTGTTATTTGTGGAAATAAAACCTCGGGAGCTTACAAGTGTTCAGTGTCATGAATATGTTCACGTTATTTGCGGAGAAAGCAATGAAAATGAGGGATTTCGTGCAGATGTTACTTTCAACCTCTGTTTAAAAAATAAGCATCAATGCTGAGAGAGAATATGGTAAATCAAACCTCGAAAAACAGTTACATAAAATGATTTTACTAACCAACTCAAAATTTTCTGCAGTTGAAATTGGTTCGAATGTTTTAGTTAGGGTGCCTGATGTTGATAGGGGACGTGCAGCACCCAGAAATGTTTTAGTTGTTGTTACGAGCATTAATCCATCAGATCTCTATCAGTTAGGAAACAACGACGGTCTTCTTGATCGACATTATGCTCGTAATGAATTTACAATTTCTGAGAATAACTATATTAACATTCAAGATGTAACCTCAAGTTCATTAACACTTCGCTCAGCATCCACGTTAATATCTGAAAGTAAGCAAAAGTTTATCGCTGTAAAAGATACTGTATTGATAAATAATGCAAATTTCACTCAAAGAACATAAGCTGCAACTCGATATGTCATGGTAATAGTTCTTGTAAAAATAAATAACTCTGAAACATTCTTGATTCACATAAAAAAAGACTAATTTTACTAATAACAGTTCCTGACAAAGTAATTATTTTTATTAAATTAGTTGTTATAAAACGTTGACGAATCGAGCACATCGCAAAAGATTTACATAAATAATTGCATGTTGTTTGAAAGTAACCAAGTAACCTAAACTAACCAGAACGCGTAGTAGTAAAAAATCGTGAAAGCCATGACACGAATTTCGCTTTGTGGTCGTTTTGAATTAGCCACAACGCGCTTGGTCGGTTTTGTTTTCGCTTTGTCGATTGGGTCTTTGAGCCTATCATATACATGTATACACGTAAAAATGTATATAAACAAATTTTTAGCTAATAAATTAAATAGTGCCAACGTATTTTTAAGAAATTTACGAGTAACATATAACCAATCTAATATATAATCGAGACAGGTTGATGATAATAATAATAATAAGCGCAGAGCCCAAACGGTTAGGAGTTGAAAGTTGAAATTTGGTACACAGTTAGGGTATGTCACGAAAACGCACAATAAGAAGAGATTTTTCGAAATTTTCCCCCGGGGGGAGAGAGACAGGATTAAAACTTCTATATACATTATGGATACGAGCCCAAACGGTTAGGAGTTGAAAGTTGAAATTTGGTACACAGTTAGGGTACGTTAGGAGAACGCACACTAAGAAGGGATTTTTCGAAATTCCTCCCCACGGGGGAGAGGGACAGGATTAAGGCTTAACACTTCCATCAACAATGGAAGTGTTAAGTAACAATGGAAGTGCTAAGTAACAATGGAAGTGTTAAGTAAAAATGGAAGTGTCAACAACGGAAATGCTACGTAACAATGGAATTGTTAAGAGAAAGCGACGTGAAAAACGCAGATGCAGTTTTTTTTCGTTTTTGCGAGAAATCGAACATATTTTCAGACCCATCTAAAAATTCTCTAATTAGTGTGGAAACAAGGGGACCCAATTCTTGCATTCTGTGAAAACGGGTAAGGTTTACTGTAACGTAATAATCTTTTTCTTAGTTATCGTTACTTTTGCCCGAGCAATGCCGGACCCACCTGCTAGTTACAAATATATTTGCAAATGCATTCTTTTAAGTGCTGATACTATTCATATTTATTATTCGCTGTCATAAACAAGAAAATATCACGGTTTAATCTCCCCAATGTCTAAGAACATAAAACTCTCTATACAATAGTATTGATAGTTTGTCCTTTAAAACATACTTGTTCAAGTAGTTGTCCACATTTTCATCTTAAATCTAACAATGGAATAAAGCTCATTTTCTCAAAATCTGTCTATCCGAAGCAATTTTTTTGTTGGCAGATAGCCTATATATTAAATAACATTTATTGCTAATCATCTCCATATTCATATGTTATTTTAACAATTCAAAAAAAAATTCATGAGTTCTGTTATTGTGAAACATAAAACGTTTTAACGTATTGTTAAAAAGAAGATAATATCATTTAAATTTGAATCATAATTAACAAATAAAACTAGTTAATACAGTATATATATCTACCTTATTTAACACTAAAATTTTACTTGCAGGGTTTAAAAACTGTACTTGATGTGTAACTAAAATGCAAATCTTATCTTTTAAATGCTCCATTATACATCTGAAATAAAAGAAAAGTTAAAATATATTTAAATATTTCACAAATAACACTTAAATATTTACTTTTCGAATATATGTTTTGCCACTGGAACATCAACCGCACTTAGTGGATCATCAAGAAGGAATATATCAGCATCGAGATATAGTGCTCTACAAAGAATAAAAATATAACATAAGGATAAAATAAATATACAAAAAAATGCAACAAAAATTGTTCAAGCATAAGAATTAAACCTATATTAAATTTTACAGATTGTAATCTTTTTGCACAGTTAATTTTATACCAGTTTTCATTCCACTCCTATCTGAAGTTGTTTCATTATTAGAAACTAGCAGATAAGCCCGGCGTTGCTCGGGCAAAAGTAACGATAACTAAGATAAAGATTATTATGTTACAGTCAACCTTACCCGTTTTCACAGAATGCAAGAATTGGGTCCCCTTGTTTCCAGACTACTGTAGAACCCCTCTAGTCCGCCCTCGGCTAGTCCGTCACTCCGGTTTCCCGCAAAAACGAAAAAAACTGCATCTGCGTCTTGCATGTCNCATTCATATATTCTTTATACACTGATGTTCCTACTTTTTCATTTTCTTCATCATCATGTGGTATTTTCTTATTTTCATTTTCCTACAGAAAATTTTGTAAAAAATTATACAAATTATTTTTTGGATTATGCCTGAATTCATAACAATATTCGAATAAATTCGAATAATTTTCGAAATAATGAATTGTACGATTTAATTTTTAAATAAAATTGTAAGTTAGATGTGTTATTCTTAATTGAGAATATTCTTTTTCTTCTAGTTATGTAATTACATATTTTATTTGTTTCTTGTTAGATAAATTTGAAAGTATTATTGGTAATTACATACTGATGATAAAGATGTATACTTGATGCACTAACTTAAAATAAATAAATTCAATTTGTAAAGTTATAAATTCTTCAGAAGCTGTAAACTTTTATTGAACTTATAAAAACTTCTTATTAAAAAATTTTTCATATAACGAAAATTAATGAGTATTATTAGGGATGTCCTTCAGGGAAACCCTAAATAAAGTATGGTATGAAAACAGTATGGAAACAGTATGAAAAAATGCATATTTAAAAATAATTTATGAAAAAGAAATCGAGGGGACTAAGATCAGTTGAACGAAGAGACTTCTCATGACTTTGTCTATGAACGTGAACAATATGACCATGCCCACATCCACTGAGCAGTAACAGTTCAATTTTTTTTTCTTTCCACAAAGTCATACTTAACTTGTGAAGGGAAAAATTATAGTTTATGACATTTCATATATGTCCAGTCTTTAGGGAGTTCCTGTATTTATTAGTTAACAGTTTAAATGATGGCTCTGGCCATTTAATGTATGATTTTAATATATATGGTTTGATATACGTATTACACAATTAAATATTTTATAATGTGGTAGTATAAACTTATATTTAAAATCGCATAACTATGCTTTAATAAGGAATGAAGTATGTACAGGTAACCCCTTATAACATGGCACTTCTATAGCACGGATTCACTCTGACACAGTTCGAGAATTAAGTAAAACCCTCGTACAACATAAAATGTAATAAATTTTTACATACGTAAGTACTAATAGTTCACAAAAATTATTATTTTCGTAAACTATTAGTACATAAGTATGTAAATTTTCTTTTCTCGCCTTCTGTCCATACAAATGGTCCTTCTCGAAACTTGTATCAATGTTGCCAGATCTCAACACTTCTACTTCTGATGTTGCAAGTTGTTTTTCCTTTATTGCATAAGTGCTTAGCACTATATAAGGAAATTTATAAAGATTTTTTAACCAGAAGCAAGCAATCTAAAATTACATAATTTTTGCAAAAGGTAAAGCATGGATCTGAAGATAATGCAGAAAAATGCTCAGAGGATAAGGGGATCTGAAGATAATGCAGAAAAATGCTCAGAGGATAAGGATAACTTGCCAAAAAGAAAACGCTCTCGGTTAATAGTGCTTTTAGCGATGACGAAGAAAACATTGTTCAACTTACACCTTTTAAAACCGAACCCGAGATAACTCGAGCATGTATCACAGCGTTACATAAAACTTGGTCGTTACGGCCCTCCGAAAAAATGTTATTTTTGGAAGAATATTTGGATGTTTTTTAAGTCTCCAAATTTTTGAAAAATTTTTTTCCGCGCGAAAAAATTTTATGGCGATTTTAATCTACGTTTAATTGTTTTTAATGGGATTTTTTTTAATCAAATTTCATTCATCGTTCTAAAGTTGCAGTGCACGTATTTTACTTCGGTAAAGATATTTAAAGCTAGTTTCTGATGACAAAAACGACCTCCAATAGTTTTTTAGTTTTTTTAATTAATAGATATTAATATATATGCGTTTATTTAAGTCGGGGGGTCGGAAATCGCAATTAAAATTTTAATTTTTAAAAAATATTTAAAAATATAGGTCTAGCTAGTGTTCACCCTACTTTAAACCCTTTGTTCCTCCGAGACGTCTATGAGAATGTTCCGGGAAGTCCAAAACAAGCTGTGTTCAAGATCATCCAGCTGTATACGCAATGACTCATCAGTGTGAGATTTTGCAGAAAGGCAAAACAATGGAAAATAAAGTTTAAAGCTTTTTCTTCAAAATTAACGCATTTCTTTCGTTTTTTTCAGTTTTAAGCACTTTTTATGTGTAATTACATTTGTAATTACATTAATAGGTATCACTTAAAAAAATTTTAATAAAAATATTTATCTTAATTATGATAATATAATAGTGTGTTTTTTTAACTTTTGGATCCTAACCCTTCTTTTCGTAGTTCTTTGTTTCGTATAACACGGATTCGCGTAACGCAGCAATTTTTTGGAACGTAACTGCCCTATTATACAGGAGTTACCTGTATTGAAAATAAGGAATGAAAACTGCCCCCTCTTATTTAAGCTACTCTGAAAAATTATTCATTCAAATAAGTATTTAATATATAAATATTTCTTACCACATTAACACTGTTAATATCTTTAATATCATCAGTAATAGTTTCAGTGCTTTCAATCCTTTCATCATCATTGAAAAGTGCAGTCTCTAATTCCATCCTATTTTCAGTGATTTCTTTCTCTGGTAATATTTCTGTAAGCATTTCTAAACTTTCCATTTTATTGTAATTGCCAATAAACTCGCATGTTCCCTGAAATAAATTAATAATATATCCGAATATAATTGCTTCTATGTTTTCATACAGTATATATATATATAACATATACAGTATACAGTGTATATATATATATATATATATAAGATGGTTTGTCAGTTTTATATAGATATCAATTTTTATGGCTTTATATTATATAGTATGAATAGTGTAATCTGTTTGGAATGAGATGATTTAAAAATGCTTTGGGGTCCACCAGTGGCCAAGTGATCTTCGTTCCCTGAACACTGGGAGTTTGGTCATGGGTT
>NW_019385581.1:83153-123460 GCF_000671375.1 Centruroides sculpturatus
GGTTAACCGACCGTCCTAGTCGGCAAATTTCAAATGTCCGCTAGTGATGTGGCGCTACAATATTTGGCTATGTCTTGGCTACTTTAATATTATTTTTACGTGTTTTAGCTGGCAACACTCATTCGACCATGAAAGGGAGCCAGTATTTAAACGAAGCTTAATTTTCTAATTTTTAACGATACAATAGCGACGATTATTATTTTAAAAAATTTTTGTTAGGCTTAACATCGATGAAAATTCAACGCAAAATAGGTTAATAGCGATATACTGATATACTAATATACTAATTACATGGGATATAATAATATACTACATTAATAATGGATTTTTTCATACTTTTCGGTTATCCGACTTTTCAATTATCCGACTAAACCCAGTCCCCAATTAGGGCAGATAATCGAGGTTCTACTGTATATGCTTTCGCAGAAAGTGAAAAAGAATTACAAAAACGACTTCTTTCTATCTCCAAAAATGATAATCAATAAAACCAGAACAACATAGATGATGGTAAATAGTTAAACGAAGTTAAGATTTAAATTTCAGAAAAATTTGTGTTATTTGTGGAAATAAAACCTCGGGAGCATACAAGTGTTCAGTGTCATAAATATGTTCACGTTATTTGCGGAGAAAGCAATGAAAATGAGGGATTTCGTGCAGATGTTACTTTCAACCTCTGTTTAAAAAATAAGCATCAATGCTGAGAGAGAATATGGTAAATCAAACCTCGAAAAACAGTTACATAAAATGATTTTACAAACCAACTCAAAATTTTCTGCAGTTGAAATTGGTTCGAATGTTTTAGTTAGGGTGCCTGATGTTGATAGGGGACGTGCAGCACCCAGAAATGTTTTAGTTGTTGTTACGAGCATTAATCCATCAGATCTCTATCAGTTAGGAAACAACGACGGTCTTCTTGATCGACATTATGCTCGTAATGAATTTACAATTTCTGAGAATAACTATATTAACATTCAAGATGTAACCTCAAGTTCATTAACACTTCGCTCAGCATCCACGTTAATATCTGAAAGTAAGCAAAAGTTTATCGCTGTAAAAGATACTGTATTGATAAATAATGCAAATTTCACTCAAAGAACATAAGCTGCAACTCGATATGTCATGGTAATAGTTCTTGTAAAAATAAATAACTCTGAAACATTCTTGATTCACATAAAAAAAGACTAATTTTACTAATAACAGTTCCTGACAAAGTAATTATTTTTATTAAATTAGTTGTTATAAAACGTTGACGAATCGAGCACATCGCAAAAGATTTACATAAATAATTGCATGTTGTTTGAAAGTAACCAAGTAACCTAAACTAACCAGAACGCGTAGTAGTAAAAAATCGTGAAAGCCATGACACGAATTTCGCTTTGTGGTCGTTTTGAATTAGCCACAACGCGCTTGGTCGGTTTTGTTTTCGCTTTGTCGATTGGGTCTTTGAGCCTATCATATACATGTATACACGTAAAAATGTATATAAACAAATTTTTAGCTAATAAATTAAATAGTGCCAACGTATTTTTAAGAAATTTACGAGTGACATATAACCAATCTAATATATAATCGAGACAGGTTGATGATAATAATAATAATAAGCGCAGAGCCCAAACGGTTAGGAGTTGAAAGTTGAAATTTGGTACACAGTTAGGGTACGTTAGGAGAACGCACACTAAGAAGGGATTTTTCGAAATTCCTCCCCACGGGGGAGAGGGACAGGATTAAGGCTTAACACTTCCATCAACAATGGAAGTGTTAAGTAACAATGGAAGTGCTAAGTAACAATGGAAGTGTTAAGTAAAAATGGAAGTGTCAACAACGGAAATGCTACGTAACAATGGAATTGTTAAGAGAAAGCGACGTGAAAAACGCAGATGCAGTTTTTTTTCGTTTTTGCGAGAAATCGAACATATTTTCAGACCCATCTAAAAATTCTCTAATTAGTGTGGAAACAAGGGGACCCAATTCTTGCATTCTGTGAAAACGGGTAAGGTTTACTGTAACGTAATAATCTTTTTCTTAGTTATCGTTACTTTTGCCCGAGCAATGCCGGACCCACCTGCTAGTTACAAATATATTTGCAAACGCATTCTTTTAAGTGCTGATACTATTCATATTTATTATTCGCTGTCATAAACAAGAAAATATCACGGTTTAATCTCCCCAATGTCTAAGAACATAAAACTCTCTATACAATAGTATTGATAGTTTGTCCTTTAAAACATACTTGTTCAAGTAGTTGTCCACATTTTCATCTTAAATCTAACAATGGAATAAAGCTCATTTTCTCAAAATCTGTCTATCCGAAGCAATTTTTTTGTTGGCAGATAGCCTATATATTAAATAACATTTATTGCTAATCATCTCTATATTCATATGTCATTTAAACAATTCAAAAAAGAAAAAAATTCATGAGTTCTGTTATTGTGAAACATAAAACGTTTTAACGTATTGTTAAAAAGAAGATAATATCATTTAAATTTGAATCATAATTAACAAATAAAACTAGTTAATACAGTATATATATCTACCTTATTTAACACTAAAATTTTACTTGCAGGGTTTAAAAACTGTACTTGATGTGTAACTAAAATGCAAATCTTATCTTTTAAATGCTCCATTATACATCTGAAATAAAAGAAAAGTTAAAATATATTTAAATATTTCACAAATAACACTTAAATATTTACTTTTCGAATATATGTTTTGCCACTGGAACATCAACCGCACTTAGTGGATCATCAAGAAGGAATATATCAGCATCGAGATATAGTGCTCTACAAAGAATAAAAATATAACATAAGGATAAAATAAATATACAAAAAAATGCAACAAAAATTGTTCAAGCATAAGAATTAAACCTATATTAAATTTTATATAATGTAATCTTTTTGCAGTTAATTTTATACCAGTTTTCATTTCACTCCTATCAGAAGTTGTTTGATTATTAGAAGTTAACTTTAACGTTGCAAAATTACGAAGATTTATTGTTTCCTGAGAGAAAAAACAAACCTAATAATAATTGTACCAAATATACAGAGTGAATCAGAATGATGTTTTAAAAATTTCATGTATTATTTTTGCCGCGAAAACATTTTATGACATTTTATTAATTAGGTAATTAATTGCGCTATTGTTTTTATGAAAGTTTTTTAATCAAATTAATTAAATCGTTTTAAATTTCACTGATTTCACTTCCGTAAATTTTTTAAAACGCTATTGGATGTTTTTGATGATATCAGCTAATTTTTTTTTTTTGTTTTTTGTTTATTAGAATTTTTTCCCATACTTTTTTTTCGGTTCCCTTGTAATTTAATAGCATTAAAATCCACAATCTTGTGTTATATTTGCACAGATGCGATAAGTTAGCTCTTCTCCTGCTTTAGATCAATATTCCCCTGAAGCGTACATGAGAACTACCCGGGAAATCGGACTTCAGGTTCTCAAGGTCAACAAGTTTGTAAACAATGTAGACTGCACATGTGAAATTTCACGCCTTGTTAGACGAAAGACTAACAATCCTTACAGCTATATTTCTCAAATAAAAGCATTTATTTTAAATTAATTTTATTATTTTATATAGGCCTACTTTATTTGTAAAAACACTTTTAGGAAAGGTTTTTATTTTGCAGGAGTTATTTCCTGGACATTTTTTGGATGTCAGATTCGCATTTAAGCGGAAATAATTATTTCATATAAAAAATAATTTTTTTGTGGATTTCTTAGTTGCATTTGAATCAAAACAAAAGTATCAAAGCAGTTAAAACATATTTTACCTTGCTAGATTAATTCTTGCCTTTTGCCCGCCACTCATTATCACTCCCCTCTCTCCCACAATAGTCAGATCACCTTTCGGAAATAAGCTTATATCCTGAAATTAAAAAAAATAATAAATATTAACGGAACGGTGACAGAATGCATATGGTTCAAATTACTTTTTCCTCCATTCTGTACCCTATAAATTATGTGTTTATCTATGCACTACAATTCAAATAAAACCTGAAATTTCATTTAAAGTTTATTTATTTTCAACAGAAAAACTACTATATATCGTAACTGATCCAATAATATACGATATTGGATATTGATTTTTTATGTAAATTGACATTTATTAGAGGATGTAAAAAGTGTCCTAACATTTTTACTGTCAAAAATGGTTCAGATGTTAGACTTGATTACAAATTTCGTCAACCGGAACATAAAATGTTTCTTTTACATCTCAGATATCTGTAATGATTAGTTTGGCAATGGAAAAGTTAAATGCGTTTTCGCACTAAGTTCAATATTTAAAAATTTAAAAATTGATAAGTAATGTGATCCATGACATAAAATATAAACGTTCATTAAAATGATGAATATTTTATGCTGTACTGCAGATAGTGCCAACTGAGCTACCCCTGAAGATCAAGCAGAAAATTTGCCAATTATTTTCAATGAATGACTAATTTCCTATATACTGCATTTATTAGTTTTTTTTAGTCTTAATTATCCCATTTATTTACATTCTTCCTTTCATTGTGCAGTAAAATATTCCAGTGTCCATCTGTTTAAGTACTAACATAGGGAAAAGATATTATTAGACTATAGCTTAAAAATGAAACTGCATAACTTCGTTTTACACGTATGGACACACCGAAATCTTAATAAGCGATTACAGTAAATAGGAACCAAAGTATTTGTTTAATGAGACTTATAAAAAGTGTGTAATGTATCATACATATTACAAACTGCACAAAGGATAGTGAAAGTAAAACTGATAGAAATTTTGTCCACTCTCTGTAAAATACAAGAGTTTAATTATTGAACATGAAATACACCAACAGTGTTATTTTTATTCTGGGAATAAATGATTTGTTCCTTTCCATCAGTTAAGATAAGTTAAACTAATCATTAACATAATTTATATCATTGATTAATTCTTTAAAAATATGTTCATTAATTAAAACAGTAAAAAGAGCACTTAAATAAAAAAAGTCAGATTGATTCCTTTCATATCAATGTATATTGTTATTTCAGTTCAAATTCAAAATTACTGATTATCTATATAAATAATCGAGATGGGTTGATAATAATAATAATAAAAAGCGCGGAGCCCAAGAGTTGAAAGTTAAAATTTGGTACATAGTTAGGGAACGTCATGAAAACGTACACTGAGAACGGATTTTTCGAAATTCCCCCCACGGGGAAGAGAGAAAAGATAAAGGCTTACCCTAAAGAACTCGGGTTCTCTTGTACTATTTTAGAAGAGTTTTTTGCGTTTTTGACTGCGTTTTAGTAGACTATCACATTTAGTAGGGTACCAACTGGGAATGAAAGAAGTGTATTCCTTACTAAAGGGAGTGTTCACAATGGAAGTGTTAAGAGAAAGTGGCATGCAAGATTTACAGGCGCAGATGCGGTTTTTTTTTGCGTTTTGTGAAAAATCAAACATATTTTTGGCCCATCTAAAAATTCTCTTATCAGTCTGAAATCACGAAGAACCTAATTCTTGCATTCTGTAAAAATGCGTAAGATTGGCTAAAATGTAATTATCTTAATCATCGCTATCGTTACTCTTTGCCCGAGCAATGTCAGTTTTATCTGCCAGTTGTTAAATATATGTTGTACACCTAATATCACAATATAATCATAATTACGGTTGTTATTACACTATAATAATACTTTGTACTTATAACGATGCTTTTACAAAAATAAAACATTTTAAAACATTTTTTTTATAATTTAATAAATAAACTAATAAATCTTATATTCATATTACTATTTTAACAGCTTAACTAATATAAGTAATTGTTATATTGATATAAAAAGTATAATATAAATAAATATAAGTGAATGCTGAGCTCATAAAAATTAATTTTTCGTATTCGTAGTTGCTATCAGATAACTTTTTGACTTCGACAAACCTAAGTACCAAAATTGTTAATAATTAGAAGGTAACAACAGGTGATTACCTTTTCTAGAGCAGTTATATACAAGACATTCCTGTATTTCTCTTCTTTGAATTCTTCTCCGAACAAGATATTTTCTCTGACAGTTTCGTTGAATACCCAAGCTTCTTGAGAAGCATAAGCTATTTTTCCTTTCACTATCACTTTTCCAGACGTAACAGGAATTTCTCCCAAAACGGACATTAATAAAGATGTCTAATAAGATTAAAAAATCGATTGATTATTTGATATGAAAATCTTTGTATAAATAATGTAAGTGCGAGGTGTGGCTATAAAATAACGAGACTGAAGCTGGAAGTTTAAATCTTGAGTAGTATACTCACTTTAGTTGTGTTTCCTGTCTATATATGGAACTTCTGCTTTCACACAGCGCTGCTTTCGAAACTTTCACTGGTCATAACAGTGATGCATATCATCATCTGTAAGCTTTGTCATTTTTCTCTTGGCAGCAAAAACTCCTTCAAAATGGTGTCCCTTCATAACAGATTTTACTTTAGGTTAAAAGTAGGAGTCACATGGAGCTAGGTCAGACAAGTATGGTGGATGTTCAAGTGATGTGACTCCCTTCTTGACTAATAACTGCTTCACTGACAGAGAAGAATCGGTTAGTGCTTTGTCCTGATGGAGAATAAAACCATTATGCCACAAGTATCGCTGTTTTCTACTCCCTTTCCTGCAAGGTTTCCATATTTTATTTTCAGTAGTATTGGTTCAAAATTTGTTTCACTTTTTGTACGTTTCTCGGTTTTTGTTTTGCAGGGAAATCCACAACAGTCATCGCTTTCACTTTCTCTAGGTCCTCAGAAAATCTTCTGTGCCATTCGAGCACATGTGCACAAGAAAGACGTGCATCTATGTTTGCATCACACAACTGGTGCTAAGATTCAGTAACAGTTTTTTTAATTTCAAAAAAAAATTCAGGGTTGATACGCTGTTCCTCTTTCAAGCTGGTCATTTTCCCGACACGTGCTAACACGTCCACTCGCAGCAGACACTCAGAGCAATTTATAGCGGTAGCAATTTGAGACTTGCTGTTCTTCTTCTAATTTGTTGAAGATCGTTTACTCGCCTACTCACTTCGGTCGACCTGCAACTATTGCGTGCAGGCAATAACAGTTTTTCGTTATTTTTTAGCCACACCATGTACTTTACATAAGTATTTAAATGGTTTTTACATTTTAATGTTAGTATACATTCCTATTGTTAACTGTTTTTATTGTACATTGCATGTTTACTAGAGCAGTGATACAAAATATACTATTAATTCATAGCTCAAACCTCATATTCAGCTTTTTCTTCTTAATTTTCTTAATGAATATATATAAACAGAAAGCTAAATGTAAGGTTTTAGCTATGCGTTGATAGTATATTTTGTATCACTGATTTAGTAAACATGCAATGTACAATAAAAGCAGTTATTAATAAACTTTTAAAAGAGTATTTATGAATTTAATCATAGTTTAATTTAAAATATACATGTGTGCTTGAGTTGTGTCATATAAAACTGTTACTTGTGTATACAGAAGAAGAGTTAAACAGGTAGAGTTAACTATTCAACTGTTTTTAATAATGTAAGGATATGAAATAAAAATCATTTATAAGGTCTGTTTACCGAAATTTACATTTCACAGCGAATATTACTTATTTCAGAACTTTTGCATTGATAGGAACAATTTTCTAGGTTAGTAAAAACATCATGAACAAATTACAATAATTGTTATCATCATAATTTATTGAAATATATATAATAACCATAATATGAATTTTTAAAATAATTCTGTATCAAAACAGAGAACAAAGAAATAGCAACTTGTTGAGTTACTGTTTATGCCTAAAAACATGTTTAAATTAAATGTGTTACGTGAAAAAATTTTTCAAAATGTAATTTTAAATGCACCTGTATACATCTGTATTACATACGTAATTTCACTTGTAAGAATTCAACTATTTGTTACTGAAGCTATTTGTTATCAGCTATTTTCTTTAGTCATCACAGAAATGCCAAGTCTTAGTTACATGAAGTTCAAAAAAACAAAAATAGTTACAAAATTTTTTGTATTATTTTTAGCTGTAATAATCTGTCACAAAATCTGTCTTTACTTCAATAAAAAAGCAGATTTTATAACAGATTATTACAGCCAAAGAAATAATACAAAAAATTCTGTCAATATTTTTTTTCCTCTTTGAATATCTCTTAACTAATACCTAGCGTTTTCGCTGATGACTAAAAAAAATTTCTGTTCTTTTTATGTGTTAAATTCAATTCAAAATAATGAAAAACTAAAATAATTTAAACAAGGTAATTAAAGTATAAAAATTTTATAATTAATTTGATTACAAATAGATAAAATGTTATATTTTTATACTATTTTATTGATAAATGCCAACACTTTATATTCACAAAGCATATAATTAAATTAAAAAATATAACTGAAAAACAACATATTTACCTTTCCTGATCCAACAGGACCTATAACAGTTAATAATTCTCCAGGCTGTACATTTAAACATATCTCACTCAATGTAGGTTGGGATTCCTTTTAAAGGATTAAAGTAAATAAATTATAAGCAAATAATTTTTATTTATAAGAATTAGAAATATTATATCATAAATTAATTTATAATAATATGAATATTATATTAGTAAAAAACATCTGTTAAAGAAATATAAATTATAACAGTAATTAGTTCGTAATGCTTTAATGTGAATTAAATGTACACTATATCAGGAGAATTAGGTGTACTGTAAAAGTTTTATAATCTGGTCTGTCTCTAAAACGTACTGAATAATCCAGCCTCGTTCGATAAAAATTTAGAGTGCCTAGTCTCATCATAGGTCAGAAGCAACACAAACTTTATAAGAATATCTCATCTTACCATTTCGATCACTGAGCCATAACTAAACCAATTTGTAAAAAGTGATTCTTATCACAATTTTATTTCCATTTAGTGTCCATGCAACACTGATATATCTGTCAACAATATTAGTCGTAAGATCAATCTTTCGCGGTTTGTATTGGAATTTCCCATTAATATTTATGTTCGCGCTTACTTCTTTTACATTCAAATTTAGTTTCAAATTAACTCTGGAAACAAGTATGAAATCGGGTCTGCAGTTCTTAATTAAGTCTCATTCAAAATTAGTAAAGAAATTCAGAAAGACACTATTTAACAATTGCTGTTTTTGAGAATTTTAAAATTTTGTAATTTTACATTTCTTAAATATACAATCTTTGTACCTTACAGATATATTTATATTACTATAAGCTTATACTTATTAAACAGTGCTAAACTCTATGAAAAAAACTTATTTTTTCAGAATTTTCAAAATAGTAGTTATGTCTTACATTTTTCCATGTAGCTGTAACATTATTCATCCATATTCCAGATTTGTTTAAATTTCCTACTTCCTTCACAATTTCGATATCATTGGTGTCTTTTTCATGAAGGAGAAGGAATTCCTAAACAAAAATTTGATACATCTTACAAGGAGTATTAATTAAGCACATCTCCCCACCTATTTTAATATTTCAGTACAGTCACAGTTTTTTTTTTTTTATATTGGGAGTAGCTGGCGTGGTTTAACAAGTGACTCAGTCATCACTTGTTAAAAATTATGTAAAATGGATTCAATACATAATGTTTGTGCTTACTTAGTAAATACCTACGTTATTATGAGCAGTAGTAATTCGATACACTTTGAAATATATTTTTTAATTTGTATGGGAATTTAATGTAAAGCTTTCATACAGTTTGAATTATAAAAATATAAAGCTCTGATACAGTTTAAATTATATTTTATTTCAATTCAAAAATGAAATAATTTTTCGAAAATTGCGCTTTCTACAGTTAGTGCCAGGAGTTAACTAGTATGAACCTTGTATGTGTTTGTGTTCTTCATAAAGTATAAACATGCGTTCAATTTTGAATGATTTTAATTCACGTATTCATATATTTTGTAAAAATTTTTATTTTCATCTTTTTCGAATTCATTTAATAAATGTTATAACCATTTTTGTATGTATAATAATAAACATTGTATTATCGAAAGAAAAAGATTTTTATCATTAACTCATTCAGCACCAAACGTTAAATTCCAGATCGACATCTTAGCATAGCTGGAGCACCATCTGTGCAAACACCACAAGCCTTTTTTGAAGAGATCTTATGCTCTTTCAGAAATAAACCAACCTGTATCAAATACATCATGTGCAGTAGTTGTCGTCTCAATAGGTTTGAGAAAAGAAACTCATCTTTAAAGTCGCCATCTTTACCATACCTCGCGTAAACCAGTAAATAGAAGCTCACACATTTATTTGAACAGACGGCTATGGACATTATCGGTCCTTTGCCTATTACAACCAACGGAAATAAATGCATTTTAGTTTTGTGGACCATTTCAGCCGATATGCAGAAGCGATACCTTTACCCAATATTCATAGCAAAACTATCGCCAAAGCCTTCGTTACCAACATTGTTTTGACGCCATTCAACTCCCGTACAACTTCTTACAGATCGAGCCCCAAATTTAATCTCCAAGATGTTCAAGAAAGTATGCGAATTGCTTCATATTAAGCGACTTCTTACAACCGCTTATCACCCTGCCTGTAATGGGATAGTTGAAAGATTCAATAAGACCTTTGTTGATATTATATCACACTACGTATCCAAGGACCAAAAAGACTGGGATGAATGGATTCCCTACGCCTTATTTGCATATAACACTACCGTCCACGCTTCTACGAATGATAGTCCATTCTTTCTGTTGTATGGACGAGATCCAATTTACCCCTTTGACCTTATCACCCGTCCGACCAGAACTAAATACGATGTAGAAGATAACTTCGCATCGGAACTCCACCTTCGAATGGCCAGTGCCCATCAATTAGCACAAGAATATGCCGAAGCAGCAGCCAGAGAACGTCAAAAAATACATCGCCGAACTCATAAAATTCCTACATATCAGGTAGGCGATCGAGTCTTCCTTAATGAAGTTGTCCTACCTCAAGGGTTAAAAAGGAAATTAGCACCCCGATGGTCCGGCCCATTTCGTATCATATCCAAATTAAGTCCTGTCACGTTCCTTATTGAAAATATTCAAACGAAGAAACAACTCCAAGTTCATGCTAATAGATTGAAACATTGCACCGCTAGACAAGAATTCGAAAGGTCAGAAAGTTTAGACCGATCTCCTACACCAACATCTACACAACCTAAGGTATTATCCCGCCAACCTTCCCTAAGTGCAGACCCATGGGACGAATTTATCCTCACCGAAATTCAACCACAACCAGAAACGGATTTAGAATCAGAGGAAGACGATTCCGAAAGTGAAGAAAGAATAATAGAATCTACCCCTAGAGAAGAACCAAGAGAACCTACTTCCTCTCATTCTTATGCATTACGCAGCCGGGGACCAGTGGAAGAACGTCCCTGGATTCTCCCGACCCCTAGACGAAGTCGAATTCCCAAACGAAAGGCTAGCCCGCCAAAGGAAGGAAATAGCGGTCAATCAAAAGTAACAAGACAGAGTTAATTAGGACAACAGACAAAATTTACAAGAGAGAGAGAGAGTAGATTATAAATCCATTAAACCTCTGTATAACGCGAAAAAAAATCATATTGTCGGAAATAATTAATTAGAATGATAACCATATCATAAAAATAATCATATCAATGTCGGAAATAATTCATGTTAGTATTATGCACTCAGAGAGAGAGAGAGACTTTTAAATATTATGTGTTCACAAAACGGGTCTTTATCATTGTCAAATCAAATTTCATCGAAAATCACAAGAACCTCCAGGAAACACCCTACATCCTCTACCTTCCATTGAAACTTCAGCTCCTTAAAATCGATCTTGCTCACTCAGAACAAGCCCGATTTTGGAAAGGCCGGGGTGATGTGAGGGACGAACAGACCCACAATAAAGTGTTATTTTAAATTTTAATTATTGGAAACTTTAATCGGTTAAATTCGAACGTTTTATCGAGTTAGGCTAAAAGCCATAAAAATTATTTCCCACGGAGTTTGTTCCTTGTTGAGTCGGATCAAGTTAGTCAGGGATGTGTCACCAGGAACTTTTGATGGAGAAGACATATTGGACGTGCGACCGTTAAAGGCCATCACCTGACCTCATGGAAAAAACCCAAGAGGAATGAAAAAGGGAAAAAGAAAAACGACCCCGAAGTCAGTCGTCATCCGAAGTCCCTCTACAAAAGTCGTCATCCGAAGTCCCTCTACAGAAGTCGTCATCCGAGGATTAAAACCGTGATCCAGGATTCAAACCGTGCCCCAGGATTAAAACCGTGACCCAGGATAAAACCCGTGCACCAAAATCCCGAAATAACACCGTGACAGAAGTAACACCGTGTCTCCTTAAGAATCTCACCCCACTTCCGTGCTTCCACACCTCCGAGATCCAATTAACGGACAAGAACTAGTGGAAAGACCATTTCAGAGGAGTCAAGAGTGTCATCATACTACAGATCTGCGACCTAGGAAAAAGAAAGGTATTTATCAACCCGCGATTCGGTTGTAAACTCTCTCTCTCGAACGGAATAGTATAATTAAGTCCGCTAATATGCCCGATATCTCTGTATTTTCTTTGTTTATTATTAAAATGGAATTTTTGTTAGAACATATGGAGTCCGAGTGAGTCACTTCCTCGTCTCTCTCCTCACCTCTACTCCGAATCCAAGCGCTCACACGCTACCGCTCGCGAATCTTTAGACTTAACGTCGCGATTTCCGAGTCCCCTAGAGACTCGGTGGTGTCATCCTGACAGGGCGCCAAAAAGGTGCCGACCCTACGGTCACACGTAAATATGTAATACAAAACTTGTATAGTAGGCAAATAACTGCCATAAGGCTGATCTCATAAAAACTGATCAATGTAAACAGAATATGCAAATGAAAACCTTAGTATTTAAATTTTTGTCAACTTGCTTATTAGAGCGATTGAATGAAACGGTATAAGTAATCACATTATCATTTAATACAGTACCATTTTCGCGAAAGTTTATGACATTGGACAGGATATATTAGTGTAATACCCCTAGATAATATTTTTAATAAAATTTTAAACCTGGCTGCCAAATGGACTAAGCAATTAAAGCTAAAAAGCCAAAAATCAGCTCAAGCCGTCAAAAACCAGAGAAAGTTTACAATGCAAACTTATCGCTAATCATCTGCTCATATTTATCATGAGCCTAAAGAATTTGTGATGTGAACAATAAAAGCTATGTTTCTATGATACAAAAAAGTAAGTATAATATATTTATAAAAACTTATAATAAAGTATTTAAAATTAAATATTAATATTTTCCGACAGGTTTTGTATTATTATTGTCATAATGAACTTTAAAAACTATATATTTGAATCTGTTCATTACCTGAAGTCTCTTCAATGAAACCAAGATTTCTGCAGCATTATTTACTGCACCAGAAAATAGACTAACAGTGCTAACGAAAATGTACATTGAAACAGTCATAGTGACGAATACAATTTGGGCATTCAATTGTCCTCCATTTAAGAAAAAAACAAGATATGTGAGGGAAGTAAATAACTTCGATATAGGATATGAAAATATATGCGCTACTCCTTTTGTATATAGAAACATTCGAACTTTTTTCATTTCTTTCCTGAAAATATAAACAGTTTGTTATAACAAATTATACAACTTTTAAAGTAATTGTAAAAAAAAAACAAAAAATGGCAGAAATACAGTAAAATCCGTGTATATCAGAATTACACCAAATCATTTTCTATTAAACAGGTAAGTTTCCACCTTGAATTGTTTTTATTTAACATAAAGAAACGATTTGTTTTATGCAATTTTTTGTTTATACAGGTATTTAATATCACTTACTCTCTGATTTTCTCCACCAATGCAGCATATGGCAATTCCCAGGTGTACATTTTAATTAATCTCATATCAGCAATCATCTCATTCAATAGGTTCAATCTTTTGTCGCCTAATATGGCTGCTTGTAATCTATAATTATGGAATTAAAATTTAAATATAAACATACACTCTTGAAAACATATGTAAAATTATTTACTAAACATTTATCGAGTTATTTTAAGCTGAGCTTTAATTTTATGAATATTTTATAATCTCAACCAAAACTAAATTTATTTATAGACATGAAAAAAGCTGTATAAAGGTTTTATGATTGCAAACGGATAAGCGATATTGTGTTTCTAGTCATTATTACAACACACATGGCAGAAATATATATATGATAATTCAACAAAACTTTTAAAACATTAGTTAGTCATGTTTTCAACAGTCAGATTTTTATAAATATTTGAACAAATTTGCAAAAATTAATATTTTTTTAACATTCTAAGCAAGTTGATAATCTTCAATATTATCTAACTATCATGAATTCCATTCGATATATGAAATTATATACTCGTTAAATATCTGTATTACATTTTTATTAATGATTACTAATTAGCGCATTATTTCTTTATGTAATTTATAGACTTATCACAATTAAATAATTGTAATAAGAAATACCTCAATTTTGAATATAGTTTACTCAAAGCAAATTGCGTAGGAATGTAGAGAAATATAGCCAGGAATCCTGCTAATATAGTCCATCCATAGTATTGCCACAACATGGCAATAGAAACAATGATGAAGAATGGATTTGTAAATAAATATGGAATGCAGTAAATACCCTGTAATAAATAAGAACGTTTCTTATATACAAAACATCTATTATCTCGATTACAAGTAATATAAATCTCACTATTATTATTTTAAAACATTGTAAAGTATATAATAAACATGTTAAGATTTCAATAGCTATTCTTTTTTCTCTTTAGAAGATTTCCTTAATCAGACACCTACAGGACCATACATTGCTAAATTTTGGACATTATCAGTTTATCAGAATTTTTATTTTTAATATGTTCTACAATTTGAAGGATGAAAACTTGATAAAGATGATATTACTAATTGAGAAAATGAAGAGTATTGTATTGACCATAGATAAACAATTTGCAATAAAGTATCCAGGAATAAATTGATGAGGAACAGGATATCATAAATGCAAAAAAAAACAAAGATTTATTAGAATACCAATCACTTAATTTCTGAAAATTTCCAGAACCATGTAGTACGGATGTAATGCTCGTAAAGAAGTCACGTGAAAACGAGACATTGACAAGAAACTTTATTAAACAAAATAAAACCCGTGATGTTATTCGAAATAATTGCACTGAGTAAATGACTCGAAATTTCAATTGTGCGGTATTACATTTTAAATTTCTTTCACTCTATACAAATATTTGTCTCCTATTTGTTTTTAAGTACATGTGCACCACATACAATAAATATGTAACACTAAATTTCAAAAGAATTAAATCGACACGTTTCAGCTCGCACTAATTGGGGAATATTTGTGTGAAAAGAATGGTCAAATTTGCAAGAGTTTACTTTTCTTTTTACAATTTAATCTTGACAATTAAATTGATTACATACGAATTATAAAAATATATATCAGAATAGCAATATCAATGCATTACTTATTATAAAAAGTAATTATAACGAAAAAAATTAATATTAAAGTTATCAATCACTGTAACGATTCACAGTCGAAGACTAAATACAAGGCCAATAAATTGTAACTAGCCTACTGGCCTTTGAGTGTTTGGTTTGTTTACTAGATCACAAGTTTCAGAGAGTTTTCTTCTGTAAATGTTTCAGGCACTGATTTTCAATACTCGAATCTTACTACATGCGTTGTAAATTTTTGAGTGAATCTACGATACACACAAAAACATTAAATTTTTAGCGCCGCACGTTAACGCCTTAAAAATTAATACATATATATTCACCCAGTGACAATCTAGATATGCTTAAATGTCCAATATTGCGTAAGAAATCATCAATCATAAAGATTCCGGTAAACATAACCATGCAGACAGAAAAAAACTGAAAGCAGACAAAAATGTTACTATTGTAGCATAACAATGTTATTGCAGATTGCTATACTTAATTGTATTTAAACTACGTAAAAAGTAAATGTAAAAAAAGGAGTTTTAAAGTGCACGTCACACAGTATTCAACAATGTCTGCAAAGTTCGTATTGCATGTAGCTTGAAAATTTTGCTTAAATTCAGAAACGGAGTTTCAAATTCGTTAATCCAGCATTTTAAATAAGACATAACACATCACTTGTCTTATAAGTTTCAAATTAACAAACTTTTATTATAATTTTATGTGTGACATGTCTACTTAATAACAAATTCGAAGTCAGAATGGTTGAAATCTATCAGAAAAGATTCAATTTAAGATAAAAAGTAAATATAACGGAAATTTTGATAATTATAATTTATATTAACCTGTTATTGAATTACATATATCATATAACTATTTTTATGTCACATAAAAAATATATTATTATTATTATTAATTTACTTTAACAAACAAACAACTTACATTTTGAAATTTGGTGACATCATTTGCTAGAAGGTTTACCATTTGTCCTACATTCGATTTTTCTAAAGATGAAGGACTTAATTTAATTGCCTGCAAAAAAATATATAAAATACATAATTATTCATATTATTAGCAATAGATATTCGCTACGTTTCCTTTATCCAAACCTGTTTTCAAATAAGTTTACTTTTGGTTACAGGAACAAATTAAATATCTCGACGAATTCTTTTACCAATACACGTATAATTATTATTTAAATCGTTTCAAGAATTACATTTCAACCCTTTCAGTTATAAGAATCAAACATAAAATATAACATAAATAAAGCTCCCATAGAAACATTAAAATTTCGATCTTTACCGAATGGCACTTCATCCTATGGGTAAAATCAGATTGATGGGGTATCTATTAACAGCCAACTTAAGCCAATTATTTATAAGAGAATATTTTACTAGAAAATTTCTGAAGTCAACAGTGTACATTTGGCCTCCTAATTCAAACTTGCTTAGGTCCCATGAAGCTATAACGTGCCACTGACAGTAGCATTCTCTCATCACTACACCAAGTTTAGCTGCCAATATGCACAACATGCTCACTCACTGTCTGATGAATTAAAAACAGCAGTCTAATATCTTATTCAATCACGTTTAGCTTTAGTTACATCTGTGAAATTACGAGGGCACGAGGTCAATTCCCTAATTGCCACTTACATGTCAAGTTGGTAAAACTTGTCCACGTTGTCATTCGGATGGCTGCTGTTATCAACTGGCGAAGGTGGTGAGCAAGTCGGCAGGTGTTTTTTCAGAGACAGGAGACAGGTTTAACAAAATAACAAAGCATTTATTATACGGCTAACACTAAAATACAGGAGGCTACACAGAGTTAAATGCAAGGTTAAAAAAGCTTTTTTCTCACTCTTTCCATGTTAAGAGGGCCTCTGTTTGCAAGCCCATTATGAGTTCAGCCAGGCCCACAACGGGTGACTGGGTGGTGAAGGATAGAGCCCGACATATCCAAACGGACCCCCCGAAAAATTCCTCTGGATTCTTTGAACCGTCCGGATTCGTTCTCGGGTCCCCAAGAGCAGTAGGTTGTTACCTTGACTGCTCGGCCATCCAGCCATCAGGTTATATAGGCTAGATGCGATTAAAATAATATTACAAAGCCTATGACTGATAACTGCTTAGTCTATTCTATGACAGCTGTGCCTACTTCGATTACGAGAGAGTGAGTTTGCAGCCCACTGATAATTACCTCTAAAGTTGGAGGAGTCCTACATGCGGTGATGACAGCGCTTTATGGAAGCTTTGGGCATGTTGATGTCTTCTATCGTTGTCTTCTCCGGAAAATGGCTCGAGCCCGTTGCATGGAGGTTTGGGACACGGGGAATCACTAAGATCAAATATAATTTCAGTGTGCAAACTCTCGAGCTTCCAGTGGCTCGAACCTTTTATATCATTATCGTGAAAAATCAAACACTTCATCGGCTTTAGTTGAAGATGACGGTGCATTCTTGTCAGCTATGTGTCAACTTTCAAACTGACTTGTTACTACCACCGCTGACTTCTGATCTAGTTTCTACCTCTCCGTTTTTTTCTAACGAAGATGTTTACATTTGGAAACAATTGACATTAAATTTTGATTTTAATAGCCCCGTAAAAATCCGTTGGCTCACACATTATTTACTCAATTTGGCATGGATATTACAAGGTGCAGAAGTGCTTTTAAGTCCAATGCAAGCAAGGCATTTACTAGACTTTCCTTTAGTTTCTCGTACATTTGACAGAAGCGACTTTGCTGGCGAACATGTCGTTCTAACGTATACGTTCTTGATGGGGTAAAGTCCATGCCCTGTGGTGGCCAGAGTGGGTTGCAAAAGTCATGCAAAAGAGTTCATGCTTTCTGAACCAATGCTGAAAAAATTCTTGTGCAGTGTGCGATAGAGAGTAGCATTGTCATCAAAGAAAGAGCTGTCACATGCAGGAAAAAAACAAGATTGCAAAATGACCTTGATCGGCAACGATGTTCAGGTACTCGTTCGAAGTCATCGGTCTTTCCAGGAAAATCAGCAGACAAGTCCCATTCCAACAGAACATACTCAATATCATAACACTCCCACCAGAATCTTCAGTCGTGTTAATGAAGCAAGTAAGTACCATTGCTTCATGAGATTTCCTCCAAACCCTCTGTCTACTGTCGGTACATAATAAGATGTATTGTCATTCCTCTGATCACATTACTTTTATCCAGTCCAATCACTGCACTCTTGAAACCATTGTAGATGAGCTTTCAGGTTCCTCACAGAAATCAGTGGTTTTGTATAGACCAGCGACTGTTCATACCGATTCTTTTTACTTACCTGTGCAGATAGGGACTGTTACAAAATTTATTAAGATTTTCTTCCAATTACTGCACAGAGGAAATTATTTTTTAGCGGTTTGCTCTGGACGATGATAAATCACTCAGTCAGTCAGCACGAGTAATTTTATATATTTAGATTTTTGGCTTAAAAGCCAATTATCGTTGCATCTTATATATGAGACAAAGGAACAATGAATTTGCCATTTTCTCTTCCTCTTAAGTTGGACCCAGTCGTGGCTTCTTTCGGTTTTTGATTTTTCTTCAAATGTGATGAACGTCTGTTTTTCACTGGTCGCTCTAATTTGTTACTTCTAACAAGGATATTATCCAGGTACAAGTCTAAAGTCGTTGAACTTGTGAGTCCGTACATCAAAGTTCAGTTTATTCTCCGGTTTCAATTTTTTCCTTACTTTTTATCAGCAGATGTCTCAGCAACAAGTAGCAAGTAACAGAGTAAAGAGTGCTTTCTTATATACTCGTGTTTTATATGCACTCGCTTATCAGTTTTGACCTCCGAAGAAGAAGCTATTAGAAAGGTTGCGGCCAAAGTTTCCATGTCTGAAACATGAACGCCGAACGTCGCGCGCCCCTACTTAAGAACGATGCTCGACGTTCGACGTTCACGTTTGAGAGATAAAAACTTCGGCCCCAACCTCTCTATTCATTCTCGGTCAATGACTTATTCGGTCCTAGTCCAATCTGAAAATTTGTCTGTTACAGTAGCTGCAATTGGTTTACGCTTAACTTTACTTTCTAAGATTGGTCAACCAGTTTTTTACAGCATTTGTGAAAGAGTACATTTGGATTTCAAAATTTCATACGGTAACTCCATTAGATTTATTAGAAAACGTTTTTGGAAATAAGAACCGAAGTAAATACTAATTCGTAATATTATGATTAATTTTGCTGCCCTCAAATAGGTAAACGTTTTTCACACAAATGTTTTCGAAAACATATGTTCTAATAAAAAAATTAACATTTAAGAAGGTTCTTAACCAAAGAAATGGAATAACTTTTCAAAAATTTTTATAAAACGTAATTATTTATTTAAATAAATATAATTTTAATTCACACAAGTATAGTAATGACTTAACCATAAAATTATTGTATTAAATTTTTATTATTAGAGTAATTACTATCCTTGTGTAAATTGAGTGATACAAATGCACAACAAAAGATACATTGAATATCACACTATCAAGTAGTTTTTATACAGTTGTGAAATTATTAGTAGCAGGTCAGAAACGATGATTACATGTTAATTTCTGTATTTTTGTCTGCTTTATATCTATGTAAGATACTCGTGGATTGAAATTCGTACTGGTGTTTATTCTTATACTCCATCAGTATTCGAAAATGTTTTATGGAATAGCTATTCAATAAGTGAATCATTGTTTCAAATACAGTTAAAAATAGGTAAAAGACAAACAAAAATTATATTTACATCTTAAGGTGCATAGCAGCAGGTACAGTACACCGTAGAAACAATATTGCCTGGTTCAAAGGAACAATTTTAATAATTAGTAAGTAACTGGTCACCATTTTACACTTGGGAGATCACATATGTTAATTATAGGGAATACTGAATAGAAATCATACACTATGATTGTACAACATCTTAAACAAAACCTTAATAAAATTAGCATAAATTTTCTGCTGAAATGCTTTCGAAAAAATTAATTAAATTTAACAGAATTGAAGGTAGTGCAAAGCATGGTATTACTGTAGCATAAGAAAATCAACAGATTATATTTATTAATAAGGAATCTAACAAAAACACAATATTTCAAGATATTTATATGTATTGATAGATTTGATTTCTATCCATTTTGTATAATGTTTTTAAAACAAAAATGAAACTATCGATTTATGGAAAAATTGTAATTAAAAATTACTCTCATCTAACTTTCCTTCCGAGAGTACCGGGGTACCGATGCTTAACAATAGGGATACTGATAGATCGGTACCCCTATTGTTAAGCAAAACCACGAGGATTCTGATTCATCAGCAACCTACTAAAATCGATTTTTTTTAAAATTTATTGACAACAGATATCAGCACTTGACTGCATCGTCTTGTCTATTGTCTGTTTATTTAATTTTAAGCATAATCATGCAATAATATTACTATAATAAGTTCATTCATGCAATAATAAGTTTATTGAGCTATAATAAGTCAACCTATTATAAATATTATTGTTGTGATTTTCAGTTTTGATATTTCATATATATATATTTTTTTTATTTTTATTTAATAATTTTAATCGACAAATTTTACAGGTATTACTACTGGTAATCATATGATTATTACAAAAATTTATATTCTTATTTGATATAAACTGAATAAAGTATATTTGTTCATTATATTACTTGATAGCAGAATAAAGTTTTGATTTAAAACAAACGTTTGATATAATGTGCGATAATTTTACAACGAATAAACGTACACGCATAAGTGTTATACAGAGTTCTACAAAACAATATTCTACGTCTTTTTCGCTCAGTGTCAGCAAAAAACTAAGTAACTAGACAATGCTAATTTTGACAAAATGTTACAAATTAACATGGTTAATTGTCAGTCAGTTCTGATATATATATATATATATATTTTTTTTTTTCTTATAATTTTTCTAATAAAATGTATTGAAAAATATCGTATTTAAAACTAAGGATATTAATAAATGTACGTAATGTTTTTCATATTAATATAAGGATAATTTAATTTTTGGTGAATTTTTAAATAATATCGCCTGACTGATCTATATTGTCTTAAAAGAGATTACAAAATATTTATTATTTATTTGTTTTAATTTTTAATAATACAATATAATTGTGTTGATATGTAATAATATATTCAAAATACATTATATTTGATACATACCTTTCTATATATAAGTGTGCAGAAAGCTACTTTTACTTTCATTCCACATATTTCTGACAAAAAGCTGTTAGTATTCCATGTAAACAAATAAATTGCAGTTATGCAAAAAAATCCAGCAATGGATAAATAAATATTGTATTGATTCCGTTCCAATGTTTTATCAAAGTAATGTATTGTTAATCCCAATAAGTATGCTTGGCCTGCAACTACCACCGTATCCTGAAAATATATAAAAATTCAGATATACTTGAATTTTTTTAATGCACGATTAAAGTATTTTAAATCAATTGTTATGTACTTGGGTGAATACAAGTAAAATATGTACTAAGAATTTCCATCCAACAAATCGTAATAAAGCTTTAATAAGACTTGGATTTCTCTTCTGTAGTTCTATGTTCCACTCTCTGAAAAAAATTGCAATAAAGCTTAATTTAAGAGTATATTATTTCAAAGATATTTTAATCTTTTTAAATTACAAGTTTTTATTAATGGGATTTTCATACTGTCATATCGTTATAAAATATTGTAAAAGTTTATTAATCTAGCACCTGATAATCTAGATCATCCAGTAATAATCAACCATGATAGTGATCTGTGTATCAGAAAGTATTGGGATAAGAAGTAAGCTGAATATTGAGCATCATTTGTGACAACAGCGAGAAGTGCTCTCATACACGTTGCTATTTGTCTCAAAGTGAATGTAATCTTAATTAATATGAATTATGTATATTTTGCACGAAGACATTTACTCTGTCAATATGAGTGAAAGTTTCTGTTATATATTTCAAAATAAAGGAAATACACTCTGACTCTCCTCAGAAAGATATTTCTTGATTCTAGAGACACGCAAAATAATTCCAGAGGGGTTGTTCTGCGTGTCTCTAGAATATTAAGATTATTCGACAGAGAAATGTGAGCATTCAACGAACTTGAGATAACCTAAAAAACATTTAAAAAATATGCTTGTATGAAGAATTTTAGATTTTCAATACAGAAATATCAAGTGCTAAAATATTCAAAATGAAAGCCAGATATGCTGCTTTATTATTCACAAACTTATATTTTCTACCGCTTGAAGACATTTGGCACCACATGCGTCAGATTGATGTTGCAACGTAGAAAATTTGTCTATGTAAGCTAAGCTTTTTTATGGAAGACTACCGTAAATATAAGCACATATTCAAAGCCGTTCATTAGATCTTCACATTAAGAGCATGATGAAACTCTGAAGTCACAACCAACATATGGCCGACCAGTGGCCAAGCGGGAATTAGGTCGTGAACTCGCGACTCGCTTGGAAGGCTCTCCACGTACAGTTTTCCGGATTTCCTCGACGTCTTGACGCCTAAATAGGGGCCAGTTTCCTTTAAAAAACCTCTTGGATGGCATTCTCCCTAGGCAGATCGCCCAAGTGTAGCGTTGCCATAACCAAACAAACCAACACAACCAATACTAACTTCTGTAGGTTATTTCCATCGTTTTAGCATTGGCTTATTCTATTCCGTTCTCTCCACGCGATTAATTCTTTATTCATAATAAACAACTTTGTGCAATAGCTGCTGCCTCAGTACTTTTCTGCCCATGATCTCATGCGATTAACTATACTTTTAATAAGCCACCCTTTGATAAAAGCTGCCACGACAGTTCTTTTCTAACTTTCATTTACAATAGTTCTACAAATGCCATATTATGCGTTATAATTTATTTTTCTTAATACTAAAATGTTATTTATTAATAATATTTTTATGTATTTTATTTATTTAGTGTTAGAAGTATGTAAAATGCTTTGATATAAAATTATCGAATAGTAAGTATTTATGTCCACCATTCTGTTTAATTAAAAAACTATGAATTCAATCTACATTCGCTTAAATCGAATTCAGATTGAATTTTTATTAGTATGCTATTTTTGCACATTTAATGAGATATTTTATTCATAAAAATAATCATTATTTTTGTAGCCAAACTAATATGAAACACAACACTGTTAGTGAATAAAAGTGTAAAATATTTTCAAGAAAATCTAATCAAAACTTAATAGCATATCATAATCATTTGTTTTATTATAGATAAATACTAAATACCTATCTTTTCTGTAATCTAAGTTTTTTTACGTATGACAAGTGAACTTGTGGTTTCATGGAATAAAATACCCATTGTTTTATTTTTATAGTTTAGTAAAATATTTAATTTGGTCCCAATTTACATTAAAAATTGACTAACTTACTTTTGAAGCATATTTCCAAGATATTCTGAAGTATGATATTTTGATGACTCGAATAAATCATCTTCCTTTAAAGGTCTCTTTGCTCCTTTAATTATTATTGGAAAAAACCAACTGAAAAATAAATAAATTATAGATTATTGTTCTTTACAATTTCTATCACGTACAGATAGTTCCATCATTACAATTACATGAAAGACAATAAAAAATATTTATGAATACAAGTCAACAATCATTGATTATTTATGAAATGTGAACTTCTAAAACACTGAAAGGAACAATATTTCTATGTTAAATATTATTCTATCTATTATTATTAAAACGTAGCTGATATCTATACTAATATTATAAAAAGATAATGTTTGTAAGTTTGGATGTAAATGGTAATCTCCGAAACTGCTCATCCGATTTAAAAAATTCTTTCACTAATATTTACAATGAAACTGCAGGGTGGACATAGGCTGTATATTATTCCGTTAAACATTCATATAAATTAAAAGATATCATCTAGGTTAAGGCTTTTATGTCCAACAGATGGCGCTACGAGTACGACGACCAAAGTTTGCTTTTCTGTGAGGCATTATGCTTTTCTGTGAGGATGAACTAAAGCAGATCATCATCTATCTAAATGAGCATCTAAATGATCTATCATCGAACTAAAGCAGGTAGGAAGAAACGAAAGGTTCGTTTGTTCCTACCGATTTTTTTAAAATTTTGACACTACGTTGAATTCGAATATGCGCGTGTTTTTATATAATATACATGTCGAAATTTCCCCTACTAGAAGGAGATGGTTAGGATTAAAGCTTACTGTAAAGAACTCTGCTTCTATTATACTATTTCTGATGCGGTTTTTTGCGTTTCTGATTGTGTTTCAATAGGGTACATCAAGAGAATGACACTAAGAAAGAATTTTTCGAAAAATTATCCCATGGGAAAAGTGTTATACATTTATAATAGATACATTTTGAGCCACAACAACGCGTGGCAAAGTCTGCTAGTATTTTATAAAATGATATTCTGTAAATATATAATTTAGACAATCTCCTGTTATATTATTATTAGAATGATCACAGTTAAAAATATTTACATTTATGACAAAATCTGTTTTAATAGTAAAATCTGTGTTATCGAATTTTCATTTATTCAATGTGCCCATTTTCATAAATCATCACTTAACGATGACATCAGAAATTGAAGTATCTTGATGCAAGACTAAAAATAAAACCGAAAGATATAAAACACTTCTCAGCAGTAAGTACGTTTTCTTAAAAGAAAACGCAGAAAACTTGTGTTGCGCAATGAAATAGCATAATCATATAAAGAAAATTAAAAATATGAATTCTCCTTTTTTCTTATTAACTTTAAAAAAGAAAAGCAAAATATATACTTGACGAGAAAAAATTTAACATAAGTAAGACTCCGTTTGCTCATAAAATTAACATATATAATTGTGTAACAAATAGTTTATTTCAGTTAATTTATGCAACAATAACAATTTTTATTAAATTGCATTAACAGAAAACACGATTGTTTTACATTTGTTGGTAAACTTAAATTAAGTATTTACTATTACATTAATTAAGTGTCCAGCAGTAGCTGAGTGGATGGTAGTTAAACACTGAAAACAGAAAACTGTTAGTTCGTCAATGGTTCACGCCTTGAGAACAACCTGGACACGTGCAGTTTTTCGGGTTTTCTTTACGTTTGTAACACTTAAATGCGGATCAGGCTCCTAACAGTTTTCCTAAAGGCATTTCCCTAGGGAAATGGCTTCCTGGCTGATTTTAACATACACAAAACCAAACCACATTTATTTCTATCTTCAGAAAGTAATTAATGTAAAAATAATTCTTTTCTTATCTTCTTATAAAGGATGTTGATAATTAAACGCTTTAATTTTGAATGCTTATAGCAAACCAAGAATTTCAGTCCAGTGTTGTAATTGGTTTTGTGTAGGAGAAAAAATTTTACTATTTAAATTTTTTGTAGGAAGCACCCTGTTAGCTGCTTTTGCAAAAATTGTGTTGCTAGAAGAGAAAACTCACGTTGTTATATGATTTTCTGCGTTTAAGATTTATGTTGTTATGTAAAGTAAGTTTTTTCTTTGCATGTTGAATTTGTATTACACGGAAAACTTGTTGAATTGACTTCAGTATGACGCTTGGGAGACAACTAGAATTGAAACTGTAAGCACCAATTTTGGCTGTTTCATGCAATTTCAGTGTACTATTAATTTTCAAAAAACTTATTATTGCACGCATTAAGTATTGTCACATCTGATGCTTTTTTTGTAATTAGTGTTTCTCAAACGGTATCCAGGTTCGTTTTTAACCCGAGAAATTCTTTTCATTCAGGAAATTTCTTAAAAATTCACTTTATTCTAATTTTGTGTTAAAGTTGAAAAAATTTTGCAAATAGAAAGCATAATTAACTCATAAACTGTCAGAATACATTATTATTTATTAATTTTAGACCTACTTATTAGGTTTTTAAATCTTTGCTCCTTACAGCATGTCACAAATGGTCAATAATTAATACCTAGCTTATTTGTGGCTGGATTCTAAAAATTCTTTACTTGTATGAACCTGTAATATATGAAATAATTGTGCTTATGCTGTCATAATTTCTAACCATTCCCAGTAGCGTCACTGTGTGAGTAACGCCAGATTGTGCAAAATTAGGCAAGTCTGCCAGTATGAAGTTTTTCTTCATAAACCCGATTATTAAAGACAAATAAACTGCCGAATTATCGGGCTATAACCTTAATGTTCTATTAAAGCATTTCGGGTAGACAAATCAATCAAGAATACAAAAGAACAGAACAAGTACAATTTTGAAAACAAACTATAAATCTTCCAGGTTACAGGTGAAAAAACATGTAATATCTGTCGACCCTTAAATGCATTAAACACGATTCCACTCACATGAATTGAATCAAAAAGGGCATTCTCTGTAGCAGCACTTTACACTATTAAAATAAGAATCAAATCGAATGATCGAAATATTCACCATCTTTGCTTTTTAAAATCTTATTATAAAAGTTTACAATAATATTTTGTATTATGTTTTATTTAAATAACGAAAATTACTTGTAACTTAGAAGTTTGATCTAAGTTCATTTTTTTCAATTTTTAACTCAATTCCAAGCATTTTTTTCCTTTTGTTCTTGTTGTATGCATTTTCCAGCAAACTTTTATAAATTTATTCTATTTGTAGAGTTAAATTACTTTAAAAGATGAAAAATTACTATATCATTTATTTCCAGATACTAGTAGCCCTGGACACCCCTAGTGGGCGTTCTTTACAAATTTCCATGAGGCACGGTTCCATTGACTTTTTTGTTCCTATCAATATGCTCTACAGCTCCGTTAAAGTCCCAATGGTAAGATTTACCCTCCGAATGAAGGAGTGGCAACCCCCAAACTGTAGACTCTGTGTGAACAATAAAGTCAAAGGTACCATATCCCTAGGCGCGACCGTTTGCGAGATATAAGCCCTGATAATTCGCCTACGTCATTTCCGGTCACGTGGCACCGTGGTTAAAAAAAAGGCTACTGCGCGAAAAAAAATAAACGCGCTCTCGTGCATACTCAGGGGTCGCCGACCCTCTCTTTTGCAGGGTAAGTTGTGGCAAACAGGCGGTCACGTGACCCGTAGAATAATTTTCACAGGTCTATATCTCGGGAAGGGTCGCGCATATGGGTATGATTCATTAGATATTTATTGTTCGCACAGAGGGGGTCCCCATCTCTTCATTCGGAGGGTAAATCTTACCATTTCAATTGCGTCATACGGATCGATATTACTACCTATTAAACATTCTATAAATACTTTAAAATAGTTTAATTTGTTTATTTACCTTCTCTTGTAAACTTCGATTTTAATTTTTTCTGCCATTTTTTCAACAAATTTCCCTTGAGTTAATGCGCGATGTTCACTGAGCCACCAGATGTAGTAACCATGCGGTGCAAGGTTAATCAAGGCATATAATAAGGCAAGGTAAGGCATATAATAATTATTTATACCATTCCGTGATATAAGTAATAAATTCATATCAATAATAAATTCCTATTAAAAATAAAAATAATTTATTGTTAATTTAAAATCTTCGCTAGGGCGCCTCTAGTGCCCGTTTTTGACATATCGTTACGCGGACGGATATCCGTTCAATGGATTATATATATAGACTAGCTGTTACCCGCAACTTTGCCTGCAGAGGTTTTTCAAGCAAACCCCATTTATATTCAGTATTTCAACAACCACAGTAATTGTTATATAACACCTACCGAGAATTGTTTCATAAATTGAAAAATTGAAAAATTGTTATATAACACGCCGAGAATGATGAGAATGGCTAGAAATCAAACAAACAATTTTGAATTTGATCCATTTGCTGGAACGTTTACAATCGTTCTATAATCGAACCGATACGCACTAACAAACTGAAATTTAAAAAGGTTGGAACATTTGTTTAAAAAATCGAAATATATAAAAATATTTATAACAATGTCTGAAATGTTAACACTTAAGTACTTAATGAAGACTAAACGTAACAAAAAATCGCATGTAAAATAGTACAGTAGAAGCCGTTCTTCCAGTTAAGAATTAATCCTCTCCTTCTCCCCTTCGCGGAGGAATTTCGAAAAATTCCTTCTTAGTGTGCGTTTCAATGACGTGCCTTAACTGTGTACCAAATTTCACCTCTTGAGATTCAGCGGTTTGCACTGGGCGATGATGAATCAGTGAATGAGTGAGTCAGTCAGGACAAGCAATTTTATATACTGTATATAGATTTTGTATATCTTAATTATAAAACTCGATATATTAAACTTACGTTTTTAAGTATAAATAAATAATAACAATAAAGGACATAACCAAAATTGAATTGTTGAATTCCAGTGACTTTTTTATACGTTTTTCTTATAATGTAAATAAACACAAGTAGTTTTGGAGAAAGTTCGAAATTTCAAAAGTTATATAAAAGTGTCCAAAATTTGGATGGAACGTCACTTTGTTTGAAACGAGAGCAAATAATACATTTCTTGAGAATAAGTGGGCAAACGGTAAAAAATGAAGAGCAGGGGAAAAAACCGCAATTAGGGTGCCAACTCAACAAATATTCACAATCAGTTTAATTAAAATTCATTCCTTTTATTGTAAATTTTTTTCAGACTTTTTTAAAATGAAAATTGATGATAAAACAATTTTTCTATTTGAAAAAATATGTCCCTTTTGATTTAAAAATTCAAAAATCAGTTCTCGAGTTTTTCAACTTCCCAAAGAAAAACATTTTTATATTACGATAGTGATTCGCTCGATTGTACTAAAAGACTGGTGAACTCTATTTCCTGTACAGACGATTTATTTATGATATGACTTTTGTGACATTTCAAATTCTGTGCGATGCCAATATCCCTCGTATCATCTTTAGTTGCTCTTTAATTCCTTTTTTTTTCTGCTCACCAATTCGCTGAATAAGTAAAGCAATTCTTCAATACTTGATCACTTTGCATAAATCAACCATCTATTTCCAATACTCTTCATGTCAACCATTTTAACTTTATTGAATTTGCACTCAATTCATCCACTTCAATAAAGCTACACTCCCATCAATAAAGTTTTCACTCGCTTCGCTGAATTTTCTGCTCGCTTCGCTGACTTGATTAAAAGCATTGTCACGATTGGTCGATTTATGAAGCCATCATTTTTATTTTTCGTTTTAAGAAATATTATTTTGGAAATATTTATTTTATAAATGTCTTTACAAGAACACATCTTAAAAAATCGTGAAAATACAAATTACTGTATACACGTTGAATGCTTATAAAAATGAATTATATATATATATATTTTTTTTAAACTTCCAAGGTTGATTTTAAATATCGAACGAATTATATAAACATATAGAGACTACATGATTATGTATATACATACATAATCATATAACAGTTATATATACTGTGTTTCTGTTCAATATAAAGGTCCTATTATTAGCAAGACAATACGATCAAAATAATAAACTCTCCATCGACTAAAGTTAATTTGCATTTCTATATACAACTTTAAAGTGATATCAGCAAAAATATTTTATTCGATATTCTAAGTCGTAATTGTTGATTGTCAAGTAAGAAATATTATTTTAGAAATATTTATTTTATAAATGTCTTTACAAGAAAAAATCTTAAAAAAATGAGTGATTAATTGCCACGTGTATAAGACATATTTGATTAATTCAACGTTCCTTGTCAACAGCTAAATTCTTATAACGATATACAGTGAAAACTGCTTAGGCGACCACCTGCATTCGACGGGCACCTGTCAAAACGGGCAAAAATTTCTGGCACGGAATAGTTTATCCATAGAGTCTTCGTATAAGTTACCTGTATTAAACGACCACCTGTGTAACGCGACCGCGGGCATCGATTTTTGGTCCGAAAGAACATACAACACCTGTAATAAGCGACCACTTTCGCGAATGTATCTGGTCTAAACTATTGTAAGAACCCATCTCAACAACGTTTCCACCTCCTAATATAATGAATTAGTCTAAACTCTCGTTCGAACCCATCCCGGGCACTTCTCCCACCCTCGAAATTAGGTGCAGGTGTTAATAAATTAGTCTAGCAACAAAGGAAATTCATTTCAGTTTGTTGGAAAATGTCCGAAATGCAAAGTGCTGTCGTTAGAAGATCGTATTAAAGTTATCACAACAGCAATTAGCGGCGAAGTTTAACTGTGGGAAAACAAAATTTATTTTACCCTAGACCTACAGTATTTTCCTTGGGGGTGTAAAATATTGTACACGATACAATTAATCGGCTGATCTCATCGTTTGATAAAATCTATTTTTATTTATTTATTTTGAAGCTCATATACAGTACACGTGCGATAAATAGTTTCTGTATCAACCTACCTTATTTCCACGATATTTTTAGAAAAATAATATCCAAGTAATTTTCGCAGGCAAAATATTCAAAAAACAATAAACGCATTAATGCAAAAATCAGTTTTACTTCCTTTTTCGATTCCGCGATTGTAATGAAATCGTATAATGAGAAAAAATAATAAAATCGTTTTATTATTAATTAATAATTTTTCTTATTGTACTTAATTAATTAAGAAAATATTAAATATTAAAAAAATACAGTATTTTTAAAGTTAAAATAAGATTAAACTAACGAAAACCAAAAGCAAAGTGATGGAGAGATAGGACGCGCTTGTATATTGATGACGTAATACACGTAACTGAGGAGCGAACGAAAAGAACCGAGTCGAATTAATTAAGTCGGAAAAAAGAAAGTGTGCATTATAATCGAGAAAATGCGAGTATTGTATTAATCTTTAAAATATTGGTGTTAAATCTGTCTTATAATATCATGACGACTCTTGTAAATCGGGTTATCCGATAAGAATAAAATACAATACCAATATAGTCCTATCGTTGAAAAAATTCGCTTATTTTTCCTCGCCTCGAGTTTTGCTTAGTAGAAATGGCTAAAAAGTACGCAAAATACGTACGGAAATACGGTATTATAGCAACACCTGTATTGGACGACCACCTGTCTAAAAGACCACTTTTTGAAGGAACCGTGGGTGGTCGCCATAAACAGGTTTTACTGTATTTACACGCAAATAACACGATGTTTTCTAGCGTTAAACATAACGAATATTTTTTTTTCTTGATATATTCTGCAAACTCAAAATCGTATTTCGAAGAAAATATTTTCCCTCTAGCATAAACACAGGAATGACAATAAAATTTAGTTATATACTGTACTGGTAAGATATTTAATATTTGTGCAATAACATCCTCTCATGAATAATAAAAAGTCTGTAATTTCAGTTAAGTTGTTTCTGGAATTAAAACTTTACTTTTATCATTATAATATTCGACTTTTGCTATTTCCATCATCTATTCAATGTCATTACATAAGATATAACCCATCAATCGATCATTTTTAATATTTAGAAAGCTAGTTTCAGTTTTCGCAATCCCTTTTTAGACTCAAATGACGTTGTAAATGTAAATGTTAAATATTGTAAGTTCTTGTGTAATTAAGATTGATATATTAATATATATATATATATATATAATGTATAATTGGTGATTCTGTAGTTCTGCTATGTAATTAAAATTTTTTACTAGCAATTTAATATATTTATTTATAACATATAATTATATATGTATAATCATATATTATATTTAATAAATTATACATATAATTTGACATATTTATTATAAGCTTATAATTTATATGTCAAATTGTTAGTAACAAATTCGAATTACATAACAGAACTAATTATTAAAATAATCTATGCTATTTTGACATAAGTATATATTGCGAAACTCTCTAGAATTCACCTGAACTATAGGTGATAGCTCAGTCTTATTAAAAAATTCAACTTGATCTGATACACCAGTGTAACCTTGCAGGGTCATAATAGTGTACTCTAACTTAGAATTCTTATTCACACTTCAAAGTGTTAGTTATATAAATATTATACAAGAATCTACAAATAACGGAAGTTTACTTTAAATGTATAACATAATATAAAGAATTTAATTGACTTGTTAATTACATTTTGCGCAATATATTGAAACAAATGTATAAAAACACCATATTGGATTGAACAATGTATGACACAACAATTTTAAAACTCATTGTATGTATATATAGTTTTTTCCGTTTATCTTACTAATGTTAGTTCAATTTTTACAAAGGAAAATGTCAAGTAAATGACAAGATTTCATCCTATTAACAATATAGCCCATAAAATATAATGCATAAAAATACAAGTTTAAATAGAAAATAAAAAACATAAATAGCAATAGCGCAAAAACATTATACGCTAAGAATTATAAAGTATTTGTTTATAAACTCGTTGAAAACTACTAATATCTTCATATAGTACTTTTCTAAATTCTATCATATTAAGTCAGATTCGATACAGGCAAGATCATTCAAAAATGCTCTGTCTATAAAACGGAAAAGAACGGAGTAAAAACACATCATGAGTTATACAATTTTTATTGTGGAATTCTTAATCGTAAACGATCCGACTGTTAAAACATTTATGAAAGTGCGAACGATCGAAGTATTTGACGCGAACTTTAAAAATCAGAAGACCCTTTTATAAGTTATTTATCAATATACTACTGTAGTTCCAACAATAACATGTGAATGGGAATTTTTGATGTTTAATCTCCTACTTTGTGATAAGAATTAAATATATAAATAATATAAAATTTGTGCATATGATGTAAAATGTAATGACACTATAAAAATACGTTTTCTTTTTAAATTTCATCTGCTAAAATGAATACTCTTCTCAGAACGAATTTAATAGTTATTCATATCAAAAAATGTTTATAATATAAAAAAATTAAATAATATTACGTACCAATAAAACAAACGTGAGAAAACACCAGCTGAATCGTATGTGTTGCTCTTAACCATCTTCATACTAATAATATGTCGCATCAGAAATGTTTAATATACTACGTCTACAGTGTTATTCATCAAATATAGATATCTCTCAGACATTATATAAGTTATCCAAGTACTGTACATTAAAGTGTAAAGGTTTAGAGAGTTATTTCTGTTCATAAAACCTTGAAGTTATAACAAAATATAATAAACAGTTTAATTATCATTTGAAAAGAGTGATTCGTAATTGATATTAACTAAAATTTGAATTTCTTTTGTATACTTTAAATATTGCACATACTGTATATACAAACAGATGCATAGTGCGAGCATTTATAAATACATTAAAAATAATTACTTGATAAAACGTGTTCATCGTCATTAAATATATTCACGTTTTTAAAGCCATTCGTTATATTTATGAAGGTGTTTTTATAAATAGGTCAAAGTAAAATAGTGCTGTTTATATAAAAATCTGTTAGTGTTTTATTTATGATAAAGGCAGATATGTGTTAAATACACTACATAATATACATAAATTTAATTAATTTAATATGATGAAAGTTCTCGGAATTAGTTCGAAATCTGAGCACAGGTAGCAGTGATACTCATTTCTGACACAAAGCCGATGCACCCGGCGATAAAAGAAATTAATGTCTTTAACGAGAAAAACTGAGGATTTCACCACGGATTTGAGAAAGTGGCGATGACTGACTCAACTGATTGCTGATTATAATATTACACGAAGAAATCAGGACTGCAGTTCAGAAGGTCTCGGAAAAAACATCGTTTTCGATGCCGGAGTTGTCACATAAGAAAAAAATCCCTATTTTTTCATATCGACAGGTTCAATATCTTTTGCTATTTAGTGGCTCTTATGCTCCTAATTACTTTATGCATTATCGCGATCATCTGTAATCTGAATTGTTTTTAGTCCAACTTTATTAATTTGTATGTTGAGGTCATCCTTACTGGTATGCGGCTTGGGTGCAAATCTAGTTTTGTGGTCGGCATTGTTTCTGAAGTTTTTGGATTTGGTGATGTTGTGGAATTCTTGGAACATGAGATTATCGGGGAAAATTGGATGCATAAAATTCTAAGCATCACGTGAAGAGAGCTGTTACGACATCAATTAAAGTTTGGGGTATCAGCGATGAAACTATTTGTTGATCGTAATCCATTTGTCATTCTTGCCGACTATCTACTTTCAGAGGACTTTGGTTTTGTTTATTGGTTGCATCCACGAGTGTCAGTAGGCTTACACATTTTATCATCGGTCCAGATTCTATCTGTTTTTTATTTCTTTCTTTCCCTTTCTTTAGGAAAAAGTGACTTTATTTCATGGACGTTTTGATTAACCAATTTCTTAATGTTCCTCTCAGTGCACATTTGATTATTCGGAGTTGGCAGATTTTCCGGGTTAACTTCTTGTAGTCTAATTATTAGTATTTTTTTTCTCTCTTGCCTCCTTGTTATGTAGCTCCAAAATGTTTTCCCCTGTACAGACTACTCGGATGATGATTTCCACAGTGGTGAAGGTCTCTATTGATTAAATTCTTTTGTTTGTCTTCTTTATTGTGGCAGATACTCAAAAGTTTATTCCTCTTTCTTTGAAAAGTTTTATTTTCTCTGCTTAATTTATTTCCAGTCACTGGTCTTTTATTATTATGTCTAGGTGAAATATTGCAGATAGCTTTAAATTGTTCTGCATTAATTAACATGTGCATTTACCTCATTAAAGCAAAATTTACTTTTGTGAGGTCTAGCCGGAAGTTGGTAAACCCATTTACCACTTAATTGGCAAACTAATGAGTTTGCTTTTGTTTTTTTGTATAATTCGTCTCTGTAATCCAAAATATTTGGTAGACGGACTCACAGCAAAACAATTAGTTAGGAACTCACTTTTATTCTCTAGAAAATGACATATGCATTTCAGGTTGGTTTACTCTACCAACCCCTCTTCAGTGCTAAATTTTCAAAAAAACAATAAAAAGCTACAATAACAAATACATGGCACAGAATTACAAAATATTACTTCTTACTTACTCTTAAAGTAAAAGTTGTGTATGTGCTACCACTACATCTAAACACCAACACTTTGTTTACCATTTAAAATGCACTTGAAGTGTTTGCATAACGACTATAAAAAAAATTTACAGTATAGTCATGATGTATATTGGTTTTTTTTATAGTTGTTATGCAAAAGTTTAAAATTATTGATTTCCTTACCTGTCCATTATTTTTTTGACAGAGTTGAATTGTTTGGACCACGAGGCATGAAAAATTTTGTCAAGGTCCTGATGAAAATGTGCAGACAACTGAACGTGCGAAAGAAAACCATTGAGTCAAGACCGTTTACACGTGCAACTACCGTGTTTCCCCGAAAATAAGACATCCGCAGAAAATAAGACCTAGCACAGATTTTGCTGAATTGCGAAATATAAGACCCCCCCGAAAGTAAGACCTAGCGAAGTTTTTTTTAGTGGTAACGGTCACCGACAGATGGTTGAAAGTGGCCGTTGACTTTTCGAAAGTACAGCCACTGATTGGTCATCAATTACGCCACACGGCATGATTTGCATAAGACTATGGCTTGGGAATCACAGATTTGCATAACGTTACGGCTGGTGATGGCTAATTGGTCGGCCGGGAATCACGCCACATACATTTGCATAGTGCTACGGTTCAGTAAGCACTAATTGGTCATCGAGTCCGATGTTGACGCTATAAAAAGGCGACAGTTCGACACACCGGATATATGTCACTCTCGTCTAAGTTCGACTTGGGAATTTTTTTGTTCAATAATAAATGTGAATTCTTCTTCCTGGAAAAAATAAGACATTCCCTGAAAATAAGACCTAGCGTATTTTTCAGAGCAAAAATTAATATAAGACACTGTCTTATTTTCGGGGAAACACGGTAGCTATGTTGCTGACGTCGACGGACACACACCATTTGTATGTTGCGATTGGATAATTTAAATTAGCAAGCAGTGACATTAGTGAAACTTTATTAAACTAAATTTTCCTCATTTTTTTTGTTAATTTATGAAATATTAATTTGTACCGTAAATGGTACTTGAAATATTATAATGTACTGAAAATGTACTAAAGATCTAAATGTACTTTCAATTTACTGGAAAGGGCAAAATGTACCAGAAAAGTACAAATGTACTAGGAACGGCAACACTGTAAGTGATACATTCATTTATTTTCTTATGTAAGCTGTCGTGACTTTCGAGTATCAAAATAATATCATAATTATTTAATTTACTTTTAATTTTTTCAAAAATATTCATTACGTAAGGGATTTTAAAAAGTTTTTAAGTTATGTGTTGTCAATTGGTTGTTTGTGTGATTAACTTTTTTATTATTAATCCAGTTATTGATCACGCACTTTCTATAACAAAGTTCATTTTTCTGATGTCTTCTATTGCATTGAATTTATCGGTATAATATGTAGTACGTTGTGTAGTTTTATCCAAGTACATGTAAAAACTATTTTTTTTACATAAATGGGTACTTTAAATGTAGTCTATGTACTTTAAATGCTGTCAATAGTACAGGTTTTTTTATATTTTTTGAAAATTGTTTTGTCTTTGATTCTTGTGACTAGAATGTCAAAGAATGGTAAGTGACAGTTGCTTTCAGGTTCTAGATCAAATTTAATGTCAGTATCTATTTCATTTAAATGTTCCAGAATTTGGTCAACCTGTTGTGATCATATACGACAAAACAATCGTCAATGTAACGGTACAGTTTTATTATTTCCCTGATTCTGAAAGGGTTAAAGAATATAACAGTATTTGACAATATAAGTATAATTTTTACAAGAATTATTCCAACAAAGAAACAGAATATAGAAGTTTTTCGAAATTAACTGATGAGTCCAATGCATTTTTACAATTGCCCAATTGAACTTATCTTAAAAGGAAGTAGGTTATGTAGATTTATTTTTTTTCGATGTCGTATTACATTGATAATTTATCATTATATAAACATACATGTGAATTTAATTGATAGTTTTAATCAAGGATAATTGAAGTGAGTAATCTACACTTGTAATTTTGTTTGCAGTCAAATTAAAAGGATAGAATGAGGAATCGATAGAGTTAAATTATTAGTGGAATAAGTTTAATATTAAAAGAACCTATATATTCTAAATTTTATTTGTCATTTATGCTTCCTGTATATATTATTTTTGTTTTGTATAACTAGCATAGAACTTTAGATAATGTAACTTAGAGCAATTTCGAAATAGTTCATATCCTATTGTCATAGATATCTTGAATTACAAGTATTACTCTCTATATAATTTAACAACTATCATTGAAAAATAAAGAGATTAAATAATTTGATCATAATTATTCTAGATTAAATTTAATAAAGAGAGAAAGTATTTTAGAAATTCTTTTTGTTGTTGTTGTAATAATACCTTGACTTTGAAGGTCTCTTACGAAATTTTATTGCCTAAGGAATATAAACCCAGGACATTTTTAAAGAAGAAAATAACATTTACAGTTTTGTGAGATTTTCTACAGAGACAGAGACCATAATTTGATGAGTGCTTTAGAAGAGAAGACATCGATTTATGGAACTTTTTTTTCAATATAATGAAGTCACCATTGAAGACAAACAAAACCTGAACTGTGATTCTGAACGAAATTAGATCAACAAGGAGAGACCGAACTTGTAGATGTCTCATCACCCACCACCCAAGACATTGTGGAAGGAACTGTTTACAGAATTTGATAACTTGGAGAAAAAGATAATCGAAGTGAATTATATTCGACCTACACTTGTAACCTTTTTATTTTAACCATGTATAATCAATGTTGTTTTTATCATATGCAATCGCAATTTTTATTTTATCGCTTTCATTGTAATCTTACCTAACTGAAAATTTAGTATACAATAATGGCGCATTTTTTATTTTGTTTATAATTTAGATGAAAGAAAGAGAAAATTTAAAATTGTTAGCGAAATGTGAAAAATCATGCCAATTTTAAATTTTGGGTAATTTTTGAAGAAAAGAGAGTAATGTGATATCCGCGAAGCCGTTTTTATTAATTAATATAAAATTTTATAAAATATTTAATTATTGATAATATGTGAATACAAAGTAAAAATATACAATTTTTGTTTCCGATGAAAAGAGGAAAGTTTAACTTCCTCTAGACAACTGACTTGCATGAGAAATCAGTTTTACACACGGTACAGGCTGCTTGGAAAGCTGTCTATAAATAGGGGCTTTCTCCCGCCAATTGAGATAGTTATCTAGAGGAAGATTACCATACAATTTCTTAGTTCATAAGAAGAAGTTCCCATATAGTTTATGCAATACAGCCATATACGAAGTAAGAAATATTTTGATAATGAGCACATAAGTGTTATGATTCATGAGTTTCTCCTATATCCTGAATGTAAAGACAATCAACGACATTAATAAGCTTCATATTGTAAAGGTAATATAATATGTTAGATGGATGTAAACTCTCTCTTTCATGTATAGGTTAATTAAGATTAAGTTAATTGATTTCTCTCTGCGAGATAGATAGGTCTATAATATATCATTTTTAATCCCATTAATTGTATTATTATTTCATTTGATTTAATTAAATTTTATTGTTATTTGTTTTATAATTTGTTTTCCTTAGTGACAAAATCTAAAGCCTACATTCACTCCACTTACTCGTGTCTCTCCCACTCAGTATTTCTATAAAAATCTATCCTTTGACAACAAAAGCTAATTTTACTCATTAGTATGCAAATTAAGCGGTAAATGAGTTTACCAATCTGTATCCCCGGCTAGACCTCAGAAAAAGTAAATTTTGCTTTAATGACATAAATGCACATGTTAGCTTTAAATTGTTCTTTATTAATTATCTCTATGTTTAGGTGAAATATCTGCAATATTTCATCTAAACATAATAATAAATGACCAGTGACTAGAAATAAGTTTAGCAGAGAAAATAAAACTCTTCAACGAAAGAGGAATAAACTTTTGAGTATCTGGCACAATAAAGGGAACAAGGAAAAGAATCCAATCAATAGAGACCTTCACCACTGTGGAAATCATCATCCGACTAGTCTGTACAGGGGAAAACATTTTGGAGCTACATAACAAGGAGGCAACAGAGGAAAAAAATACTAATAATTAGACAACAAGAAGTTAACCCGGAATAACTGCCAACTCCGAATAATCAATGTGCACTGAGAGGAACATTAAGAAATTGGTCAGTCAAAAGGACCATGAAATAAAGTCACTTTTTCCTAAAGAAATGGAAAGAAAGAAAAAAAAAAAAACAGAAAGAATTTGGACCGATGATAAAATGTGCACTGACACTAGCGGATGCAACCAATAAACAGAACCAAAGTCGTCTGGAAGTAGATAGCCGGCAAGAATGACAAATGGATACCCCAAACTTTAATTGATGTCCTAACAGCTCTCTTCACGTAATGCTTAGAATTTCATGAATCCCATTTTCTCCGATAATCTCATGTACCAAGAATTTTACAACATCACCGAATCCAAGAATTTAAGAAACAATGCCGACCACAAAACTAGATTTGTAGCCAAGCCGCATACCTGTAAGGATGACCTCAAAATGTGAATTAATAAAGTTGGACTAAAAACCATTCAAATTACAGATGGTCGCAATAATGCATAAAGTAATTAGGAGCATAAAAGAAACTAAATAGCAAAAGATATCCACCCTGTCGATATGAAAAAATAGGAATTTTTTCTTATTTGACAACTCACGCCCTCACGTTCTTCACATTTCTCCATCCACAACAAAATCCACTTGACCTAGAAAGAAAGAAAGTACTTATACACGTGTCATGTTTACAGAGTAAATCACAAATAATCCTTGACGATCTGCATACGCGATTTTATTCCATACTTTTGCACACGACTTTGACTTAACACTATATAATACTATATAATACATTATCTATAATCATATGTTCTCTATGTTATCTATAAACAGAGGATATGCCTA
>NW_019385581.1:126795-136690 GCF_000671375.1 Centruroides sculpturatus
TATATATATATATAATTAGTAGTTCTGTATTTTCTGTAGTTTTTATATATACATATATATATATAATAAATATATCAATCTTAATTACACAAGAACTTAGAATATTTTATATTTACATTTACAACGTAACGTGAGTTAAAGGGATTGCCAAAACTGAAACTAGCTTCCTAAAAATTAAAAATGATCGATTGATTAGTCATATCTTATGTAATGACATTGAATAGATGATGGAAATAGCAAAAGTCGAATATTGTAATGATAAAAGTAAAATTTTAATTTCAGAAACAACTTAACTGAAATTACACATTTTTTTATTATTTCTGAGAGCATGTTATTGCACAAATATAGAATATCTTACCAGTACAGTATATAACTAAATTTTATTCTTATTCCTGTGTTTATGCTAGTGGGAAAATATTTTTTTCGAAATACGATTTTGAATTTGCAGAATATATCAAGAAAAAAAAATATTTGTTATATTTAACGATAGAAAGCACAGTGTTATTTGCCTGTGAATATATCATTATAAGAATTTAGCTGTTGACAAAGAACGTTGCATTATTCAAATATGTCTTATACACGTGGCAATTATTCACTCATTTTTCAAGAATTTTTTTTGTAAAGACATTTATAAAATAAATATTTCTAAATTTCTTATTTGACAAGGAACGTTGAATTAATCAAATATGTCTTATACACGTGGCAATTAATCACTCATTTTTTTAAGATTTTTTCTTGTAAAGACATTTATAAAATAAATATTTCTAAAATAATATTTCTTACTTGACAANACTTTTTTACATAAATGGGTACTTTAAATGTAGTCTATGTACTTTAAATGCTGTCAATAGTACAGGTTTTTTTATATTTTTTGAAAATTGTTTTGTCTTTGATTCTTGTGACTAGAATGTCAAAGAATGGTAAGTGACAGTTGCTTTCAGGTTCTAGATCAAATTTAATGTCAGTATCTATTTCATTTAAATGTTCCAGAATTTGGTCAACCTGTTGTGATCATATACGACAAAACAATCGTCAATGTAACGGTACAGTTTTATTATTTCCCTGATTCTGAAAGGGTTAAAGAATATAACAGTATTTGACAATATAAGTATAATTTTTACAAGAATTATTCCAACAAAGAAACAGAATATAGAAGTTTTTCGAAATTAACTGATGAGTCCAATGCATTTTTACAATTGCCCAATTGAACTTATCTTAAAAGGAAGTAGGTTATGTAGATTTATTTTTTTTCGATGTCGTATTACATTGATAATTTATCATTATATAAACATACATGTGAATTTAATTGATAGTTTTAATCAAGGATAATTGAAGTGAGTAATCTACACTTGTAATTTTGTTTGCAGTCAAATTAAAAGGATAGAATGAGGAATCGATAGAGTTAAATTATTAGTGGAATAAGTTTAATATTAAAAGAACCTATATATTCTAAATTTTATTTGTCATTTATGCTTCCTGTATATATTATTTTTGTTTTGTATAACTAGCATAGAACTTTAGATAATGTAACTTAGAGCAATTTCGAAATAGTTCATATCCTATTGTCATAGATATCTTGAATTACAAGTATCACTCTCTATATAATTTAACAACTATCATTGAAAAATAAAGAGATTAAATAATTTGATCATAATTATTCTAGATTAAATTTAATAAAGAGAGAAAGTATTTTAGAAATTCTTTTTGTTGTTGTTGTAATAATACCTTGACTTTGAAGGTCTCTTACGAAATTTTATTGCCTAAGGAATATAAACCCAGGACATTTTTAAAGAAGAAAATAACATTTACAGTTTTGTGAGACTTTCTACAGAGACAGAGACCATAATTTGATGAGTGCTTTAGAAGAGAAGACATCGATTTATGGAACTTTTTTTTCAATATAATGAAGTCACCATTGAAGACAAACAAAACCTGAACTGTGATTCTGAACGAAATTAGATCAACAAGGAGAGACCGAACTTGTAGATGTCTCATCACCCACCACCCAAGACATTGTGGAAGGAACTGTTTACAGAAAGTAAATATTCTGTCTAGTAAATATTAATGGAATCACTGTAGCAAGTCAACTTATCCTGATTTAGTCTCTGCAAGACGCCCGGTCCCTCGCTCACAGGAAGTGTCAGTTTCATCATTTCACCAGCTACCAGAGCTCTGTGAGGACGAGTATCCCTCTGATCTTAATAAAGTTGACTGTGATTACATAAGAATGTCATCAATTCCTCAATGTTTCAACCAGGATGAGTTAAATGACCTCACCAGAGATCTCAACCTGCCAAAAGAAGCTTTTGAATTATTGGCTTCTGGGTTGAAGGAGAAAAATTTACTGGAGCATGGAACCAAAATTACCTTTTACCGTACANATAATACAAAATATTATTGTAAATTTTTAAAATAAGATTTTAAAAAGCCAAAGTGGTCAATACTTCGATCATTCGATTTGATTCTTATTTTAGTAATGAAAAGTCCTGCTACCGAGAATGCTCTTTCCGATTCAATTTACGTGAGTAAAATCGTGTTTAATCCATTTAAAGACATTATGTGTTTTTTCACCAGTAACCTGGAAGATTTATAGTTTGTTTTCAAAATTGTACTTCTGTTCTTTCGTATTGATTGATTTGTCTATCCGGGATGTTTTAATAGATACATTAAACTTATAGCCCAATAATTCGGCAGTTTATTTGTCTTTAATAATCGGGCTTATGAATAAAAACTTCATACTTGCAGACTTCGTACTCCTTTGTATCGTTGCCTAATTTGGCACAATCTGGCGTTTCTTACACAGTTATGCTACTGGGCATGGTTAGAAATTAAGACAGGATAAGCACAATTATTTCATATATTACAGGTTCAACGCTGACCACAAAACTATATTCGCGGCTATGCCGCATACCAGTAAGGATGACCTCAATATACGAAATAATAAACTTGGACTAAAAGCCAGTCAGATTAGAGATGATTACGATAATGCATAAAGTAATTACGAGCATAACAGCCGCTAAATAACAAAATATATTGAACCTGTCGATATGAAAAAATCCTATTTTTTTATATGACAACTCTGGCCCTCGTGTTCCTCGGTTTTCTCCAATCACAACAAAAACCGCTTGATATAGAGAAAGAGAAGGTACTTTTACTCTGTAAACACAACACGTGTATCACAAATAATCCGTGACAATTACATATACGCAATTTATTCCAGTCTTTTGTACGCGATGTTGACTTAACATTATATAATACTATATAATGCATCTTTTATAATTATATGTTCTTTATGTTATCTATAAACAGAGGATATGCCTAACTGCCTATCAATTTTCGTATTGTTTTGTAACTACCACACTAATTTAAAATCGGGCTTTTCAACTGAAAAAAGCTCAATTTTAGAAAGGCCAAGGTAATGTCAGAACCTGAACTTCAATTTAAACAACGTTAATTAAATAATAGTATAAGAATGTAGGCCGACATACCTGTCAACTTTCACACCTGGGAATATATATCTTCCTTCAAGTTCTCGGCGTCGAAATCGATGCTCTCCCGAGACTTTCTAAACTGCTGTCCCGATTTCTTCGTTTAATATTACAATTAGCAACCAATTGAGTCAGTCGTCGCTACTTCCTCAAATGGGTCAGTCAGTAGTGAAATCCTCAATTTTTCTTCTCAAAGATATTAATTTGTTCTATCGCCAGGTACATCGGCTTTGAGTCAGAAACGAGTATTGCTGCTATCTGTGCTACAGATTTCGAACTAACTTCGAAAACTTTCATCATATTAAAGAAATTAAATTTATGCATATTATATAGTGTATTCAACACATATCTGCCTTTATCATAAATAAAACACTAACTGATTTTTATATAAACACCACTACTTTACTATGACCTATTTATAAAAGAACCTTCATAAATAAATGAATGGCTTTAAAAATGTGAATATATTTAACGAATATAAACATATTTTATCAAATAATTATTTTTAATGTATTCATAAATGCTCGCACTATGCATTTTTTGGACAAATCTGCAATATTTAAAGTATACAAAAGAAATTTAAGTTTTAGTTTATATCAATTACGAATCTCTCTTTTCAAATGATAATTAAACTGTTTATTATATTTTGTTGAAACTTCAAGGTTTTATAAATGGAAATAACTGTCTAAACCTTTACACTTTAATGTACAGTACTTGGGTGTATAATGTTTGAGAGAATAACACTGTAGATGTAGTACAGTAGACCCCGTATAACGCAGGTTCCTGTAACGGAGATTCCTATAACGTGGCGAAAAAATTGCGACAGTATTCGTATAAAAATGCTAAAAGCGACTCGTAAAACGTAGTCGCCGACTTGTGTCGCGACAGGATTGGTCGAATCTGGACCAATAGTAGATGAGCAGCTGAACTACTTTCAGGCTACAGAGAGTTTAGGCGGGTAAGTTGAGTTTACTATCGTCTGCACACTATGTAAATTAGGTACCGTAAGTCTAATACAGTACTGTAATTTTATACATTTCTTGTGAAAGAAACATTTCTTATTGAACGGCCATTAAAATTATTTATATTAATGATGTCTCCAAAGTTCAACAAATTTTTTGCAGAAAAATAACTTATGAGAAACTGCGCCCGCCGTTCGGTGCGCTGCTGCGCGACGAAAACAAGCTTAAGCAATGGCGACGTCGAACGGTGCACACTCAGTAAGTAATCCTACAATTTTCATTCTGTCTGTGATCATAGACAGGAAGAGAAAATACAAGTTGACTGAAGAGGGGCAAAGTCCGAAACGAGAGCAAAACAATGTACCGTATCGACTCAACTAATAAAGGAATTTGATGGAAAATTTGCTATGTCTTTGGAATAAAACACAATACTAGTGTTTACTACGCCATTGATATGTTTATTTTTTTGCGTTTTTGGTATTGAATTACATAACAATAAATATCAAAAAATTAATTTTGTCACTAGATAGAAAACAAAGCGCAGAATCCAACAAAGAAATTGTAGTTTCTCTATGCGATAGATAAAATTAAATTATTTCATATTAAAAACATTGAGTCTGAAAGACCCATGCGACTGAAGTAACGGCACCATTCCTAGCAACTCGCGCAGGGTTAAATTTAATTATATTATAAGCGCAATTAATTTAACCATAGCACAGTAAATATCAGGAGACAGTTGCAAAATACATAAGTAAGTTATATCACTAGATAGAAAACAAAGCGAAGAATCCAACAAAGAAATTGTAGTTTCTCTATGCGATAGATAAAATTAAATTATTTCATATTAAAAACATTGGGTCTGAAAGACCCATGCGACTGAAGTAACGGCACCATTCCTAGCGACTCGCGCAGGGTTAAATTTAATTATATTATAAGCGCAATTAATTTAACCATAGCACAGTAAATATCAGGAGACAGTTGCAAAATACATACCAAAGCGCAGAATCCAACAAAGAAATTGTAGTTTCTCTATGCGATAGATAAAATTAAATTATTTCATATTAAAAACATTGAGTCTGAAAGACCCATGCGACTGAAGTAACGGCACCATTCCTAGCAACTCGCGCAGGGTTAAATTTAATTATATTATANTAATTATTGATAATATGTGAATACAAAGTAAAAATATACAATTTTTGTTTCCGATGAAAAGAGGAAAGTTTAACTTCCTCTAGACAACTGACTTGCATGAGAAATCAGTTTTACACACGGTACAGGCTGCTTGGAAAGCTGTCTATAAATAGGGGCTTTCTCCCGCCAATTGAGATAGTTATCTAGAGGAAGATTACCATACAATTTCTTAGTTCATAAGAAGAAGTTCCCATATAGTTTATGCAATACAGCCATATACGAAGTAAGAAATATTTTGATAATGAGCACATAAGTGTTATGATTCATGAGTTTCTCCTATATCCTGAATGTAAAGACAATCAACGACATTAATAAGCTTCATATTGTAAAGGTAATATAATATGTTAGATGGATGTAAACTCTCTCTTTCATGTATAGGTTAATTAAGATTAAGTTAATTGATTTCTCTCTGCGAGATAGATAGGTCTATAATATATCATTTTTAATCCCATTAATTGTATTATTATTTCATTTGATTTAATTAAATTTTATTGTTATTTGTTTTATAATTTGTTTTCCTTAGTGACAAAATCTAAAGCCTACATTCACTCCACTTACTCGTGTCTCTCCCACTCAGTATTTCTATAAAAATCTATCCTTTGACAACAAAAGCTAATTTTACTCATTAGTATGCAAATTAAGCGGTAAATGAGTTTACCAATCTGTATCCCCGGCTAGACCTCAGAAAAAGTAAATTTTGCTTTAATGACATAAATGCACATGTTAGCTTTAAATTGTTCTTTATTAATTATCTCTATGTTTAGGTGAAATATCTGCAATATTTCATCTAAACATAATAATAAATGACCAGTGACTAGAAATAAGTTTAGCAGAGAAAATAAAACTCTTCAACGAAAGAGGAATAAACTTTTGAGTATCTGGCACAATAAAGGGAACAAGGAAAAGAATCCAATCAATAGAGACCTTCACCACTGTGGAAATCATCATCCGACTAGTCTGTACAGGGGAAAACATTTTGGAGCTACATAACAAGGAGGCAACAGAGGAAAAAAATACTAATAATTAGACAACAAGAAGTTAACCCGGAATAACTGCCAACTCCGAATAATCAATGTGCACTGAGAGGAACATTAAGAAATTGGTCAGTCAAAAGGACCATGAAATAAAGTCACTTTTTCCTAAAGAAATGGAAAGAAAGAAAAAAAAAAAAAAACAGAAAGAATCTGGACCGATGATAAAATGTGCACTGACACTAGCGGATGCAACCAATAAACAGAACCAAAGTCGTCTGGAAGTAGATAGCCGGCAAGAATGACAAATGGATACCCCAAACTTTAATTGATGTCCTAACAGCTCTCTTCACGTAATGCTTAGAATTTCATGAATCCCATTTTCTCCGATAATCTCATGTACCAAGAATTTTACAACATCACCGAATCCAAGAATTTAAGAAACAATGCCGACCACAAAACTAGATTTGTAGCCAAGCCGCATACCTGTAAGGATGACCTCAAAATGTGAATTAATAAAGTTGGACTAAAAACCATTCAAATTACAGATGGTCGCAATAATGCATAAAGTAATTAGGAGCATAAAAGAAACTAAATAGCAAAAGATATCCACCCTGTCGATATGAAAAAATAGGAATTTTTTCTTATTTGACAACTCACGCCCTCACGTTCTTCACATTTCTCCATCCACAACAAAATCCACTTGACCTAGAAAGAAAGAAAGTACTTATACACGTGTCATGTTTACAGAGTAAATCACAAATAATCCTTGACGATCTGCATACGCGATTTTATTCCATACTTTTGCACACGACTTTGACTTAACACTATATAATACTATATAATACATTATCTATAATCATATGTTCTCTATGTTATCTATAAACAGAGGATATGCCTATCTGGCTATCAATTTCCGTATTGTTTTGTAACTACTACAATAAATTTAAAATCGGTCTTGTCAACTCAAAAAAAAAGTCAATTTTGAAAAGGCAAATGTAATGTCACAACCTGAACGTGAATATAAACAACGTTAATTAAATAATAATATGATTGTAGGCCGACATATCTGTCAACTTTCACACCTGGGAATATACCTTTCTTCAACTTGTCGGCATCGAAAACGATGCTTTCCCGAGACCTTCTAAACTGCAGTCCTGATTTCTGCGTTTAATATTACAATTAGCAATCAGTTGAGTCAGTCATCGCCACTTTTTCAAACGTGTCAGTCGGTGGTGATATCCTCAGTTTTTCTCGTCAAAGACATTAATTTCTTCTATCGCCGGGTACATCGGCTTTGTGTCAGAAATGAGTACCACTGCTACCTGTGCTCAGATTTCGAACTAATTTCGAGAACTTTCATAATATTAAAGTAATTAAATTTATGTATATTATATAGTGTATTTAACACATATCTGCCTTTATCATAAATAAAACACTAACAGATTTTTATATAAACATCACTATTTTACTTTGACCTATTTATAAAGGAACCTTCATAAATATAACGAATGGCTTTAATAACGTGAATATATTTAATGAAGATGAACACATTTTTATCAAATTTATTATTTTTAATGTATTTATAAATGCTCGCACTATGCATCTGTTTGTGTATACAGTATCTGCGATATTTAAAGTATACAAAAGAAATTCAAATTTTAGTTTATATCAATTACGAATCTCTATTTTCAAATGATATCTAAACTGTTTATTATATTTTGTTGAAACTTCAAGGTTTTATGAACAGAAATAGCTGTCTAAACCTTTACACTTTAATGTACAGTACTTGGATAACTTATATAATGTCTGAGAGATATCTATATTTGATGAATAACACTGTAGACGTAGTATATTAAACATTTCTGATGCGACATATTATTAGTATGAAGATGGTTAAGAGCAACACATACGATTCAGCTGGTGTTTTCTCATGTTTGTTTTATTGGTACGTAATATTATTTAATTTTTTTAATTATAAACATTTTTTGATATGAATAACTATTAAATTCGTTGCGAGAAGAGTATTTATTTTAGCAAATAAAATTTAAAAAGAAAACGTATTTTTATAGTGACATTACATTTTACAACATATGCACAAATTTTATATTATTTATATATTTAGTTCTTATCACAAAATAGGAGATTAAACAGCAAAAATTCCCATCCGGATGTTATTTTTGGAACTAGTATATTGATAAATAATTTATAAAAGGTTATGTGATTTTTAAAGTAGGCGTCAAATACTTAGACCGTTCGCACTTTCATAAATGTTTTAACAGTCGGATCGTTTACGATTAACAATTCCAAAATAAAAAGTGAATAACTCATGATGTGTTTTCACTCCGTTCTTTTCTGTTTTATAGACAGAGCATTTTTGAATGATCTTGCCTGTATCGAATCTGACTTAATCTGATAGAATTTAGAAAAGTACTATATGAAGACATTAGTAGTTTTCAACGAGTTAATAAACAAATACCATATAATTCTTAGCGTTTAATATTTTTGCGCTATTGCTATTTATGTTTTTTATTTTCTATTTAAACTTGTATTTTTATGCATTATATTTTATTGGTTATACTGTTAATAGGGGTAAAATCTTGTCATTTACTTGACATTTTCCTTTGAAAAAATTAAACTAACATTAGTAAGATAAAAGAAAAAAACTATATATACATACAATGAGTTTTAAAATTGTTGTGTCATACATTGTTCAATTTAATATGGTGTTTTTATACATTTGTTTCAATATATTGCGCAAAATGTAATTAACAAGTCAATTAAATTCTTTATATAATGTTATACATTTAAAGTAAACTTCCGTTATTTGTAGATTCTTGTATAATATTTATATAACTAACACTTTGAAGTGTGAATAAGAATTTTAAGTTAGAGTACACTATTATGACCCTGCAAGGTTACACTGGTGTATCAGATCAAGTTGAATTTTTTAATAAGACCGAGCTATCACCTATAGTTCAGGTGAATTCTAAAGAGTTTCGCAATATATACTTATGTCAAAATAGCATAGATTATTTTAATAATTAGTTCTGTTATGTAATTCGAATTTGTTACTAACAATTTGACATATAAATTATAAGCTTATAATAAATATGTCAAATTATATGTATAATTTATTAAATATAATATATGATTATACATATATAATTATATGTTATAAATAAATATATTAAATTGCTAGTAAAAAATTTTAATTACATAGCAGAACTACAGAATCACCAATTATACATTATATATATATATATATATGTGTATGTGTGTG
>NW_019385581.1:138345-145536 GCF_000671375.1 Centruroides sculpturatus
AAGAACTTACAATATTTAACATTTACATTTACAACGTCATTTGAGTCTAAAAAGGGATTGCGAAAACTGAAACTAGCTTTCTAAATATTAAAAATGATCGATTGATGGGTTATATCTTATGTAATGACATTGAATAGATGATGGAAATAGCAAAAGTCGAATATTATAATGATAAAAGTAAAGTTTTAATTCCAGAAACAACTTAACTGAAATTACAGACTTTTTATTATTCATGAGAGGATGTTATTGCACAAATATTAAATATCTTACCAGTACAGTATATAACTAAATTTTATTCTTATTCCTGTGTTTATGCTAGTGGGAAAATATTTTTTTCGAAATACGATTTTGAATTTGCAGAATATATCAAGAAAAAAAAATATTTGTTATATTTAACGATAGAAAGCACAGTGTTATTTGCCTGTGAATATATCATTATAAGAATTTAGCTGTTGACAAAGAACGTTGCATTATTCAAATATGTCTTATACACGTGGCAATTATTCACTCATTTTTCAAGAATTTTTTTTGTAAAGACATTTATAAAATAAATATTTCTAAATTTCTTATTTGACAATGTACAATTACGATTTATAATATCGAATGAAATATTTTTGCTGATATCACTTTAAAGTTGTATATAGAAATGCAAATTAAATTTATTTAATCGATCATTTATTATTTTGATCGTATTGTCTTGCTAATAGTAGTACCTTTATATTGAACAGAAACACAGTATGTTTAACTATCATATGAATGTGTATATACATACATAATCATGTAATCTCTCTATGTTTAAATAATTCGTTCGATATTCAAAATCAACCTTGGAAGTTTACAGAAATATATATATATATAATTTATTTTGTTTTATAAGCATTCAACATGTATACAGTAATTCGTATTTTCACGATTTTTTGAGATGTGTTCTTGTAAAGGCATTTATAAAATAAATATTTCTAAAATAATATTTCCTAAAACGAAATAAAAATGATTGCTTCATAAATAATTCAATCGTGACAAAACTTTTAAACAAGTCAGCGAAGCAAGCAGAAAATTCAGCGAAGCGAGTGAAAACTTCAGTGATGGGAGTGTAGCTTTATTGAAGTGGACGAAGGTTTAACATAATGAGTGCAAATTCAATGAAATGAGAAAGGTTGATAAGAGGAGTATTGGAAATAGATTGTTGATTTAAGCAAATTGATCAAGTATTAGAGGATTGCTTTACTTATTCAGTGAATTGGTGAGCAGAGAAAAAAAAGAAAGAATTAAAGAGCAACTTAAGATGATACCAGGGAAAATGGCATCGCACAGAATTTAAAATGTCACAAAAGTTATATTATAAATAAATTGTCTGCAGAAAAAATAGAGTTCGCCAATCTTTTTGTACAATCGAGCGAATCACTATCATAAAATTAAAATGTTTTTTTTTTGGGGGGGACGTTAAAAAACTAAAAACTAATTTTTGAATTTTTAAACGAAAAAAAGAAATATTTTTTCAGATATAAAATTTGTTCTATCATCGATTTTCATTTAAAAAAAGTTCGAAAAAAATTTATAATAAAAGGAATAAATTTTAATTAAACTGATTGTGAATATTTGTTGAGTTGGCACCCTAATTACGGTTTTTCTTCCTGCTTTTCGTTTTTTTTCTACCGTTTGCCCACGTATTCTCAAAAAATGTATTATTTCTCTCGCTTCAAACAAAGATGAAAGCCCGTCAAAATTCTAGAAAGTTTTATGTTAATAATTAAAAAATTTCGCATTTTAAAAAATTAAAAAACGCATAAAAAAGTTACCGCAATTCAACAATTCAATTTTGTTTATGCCCATTATTTTTATTAATTATTCATAGTGAAAAACTTAAATTTAATATATAGAGTTATAAAACTCTATATATTAAACTTAAGTTCTAGATATATATTCCAGATATTTTATACATCTTAATTATACAATTAATATGTATAAAATATCTGGAAATAAATGATATGATAATTTTTCATTTTTTAAAGTAATTTAATACGTTCTACTACCTCCAAAACCATATTATTAATACTGTGTGATATATATATTAAAAATTATTTTTGAATTATGTGGAAATTTTCACAAATAGAAAAACTTTATAAACGTTTTTTGGAAACTGCATACAACAACAACAAAAAAAAAATGCTTTGAATTGAGTTAAATAATAAAAAAAACCTAGATCAAACTTCTAAGTTACAAGTAATTTTCGTTATTTAAATAAAATATAATACAAAATATTATTGTAAATTTTTAAAATAAGATTTTAAAAAGCCAAAGTGGTCAATACTTCGATCATTCGATTTGATTCTTATTTTAGTAATGAAAAGTCCTGCTACCGAGAATGCTCTTTCCGATTCAATTTACGTGAGTAAAATCGTGTTTAATCCATTTAAAGACATTATGTGTTTTTTCACCAGTAACCTGGAAGATTTATAGTTTGTTTTCAAAATTGTACTTCTGTTCTTTCGTATTGATTGATTTGTCTATCCGGGATGTTTTAATAGATACATTAAACTTATAGCCCAATAATTCGGCAGTTTATTTGTCTTTAATAATCGGGCTTATGAATAAAAACTTCATACTTGCAGACTTCGTACTCCTTTGTATCGTTGCCTAATTTGGCACAATCTGGCGTTTCTTACACAGTTATGCTACTGGGCATGGTTAGAAATTAAGACAGGATAAGCACAATTATTTCATATATTACAGGTTCAACGCTGACCACAAAACTATATTCGCGGCTATGCCGCATACCAGTAAGGATGACCTCAATATACGAAATAATAAACTTGGACTAAAAGCCAGTCAGATTAGAGATGATTACGATAATGCATAAAGTAATTACGAGCATAACAGCCGCTAAATAACAAAATATATTGAACCTGTCGATATGAAAAAATCCTATTTTTTTATATGACAACTCTGGCCCTCGTGTTCCTCGGTTTTCTCCAATCACAACAAAAACCGCTTGATATAGAGAAAGAGAAGGTACTTTTACTCTGTAAACACAACACGTGTATCACAAATAATCCGTGACAATTACATATACGCAATTTATTCCAGTCTTTTGTACGCGATGTTGACTTAACATTATATAATACTATATAATGCATCTTTTATAATTATATGTTCTTTATGTTATCTATAAACAGAGGATATGCCTAACTGCCTATCAATTTTCGTATTGTTTTGTAACTACCACACTAATTTAAAATCGGGCTTTTCAACTGAAAAAAGCTCAATTTTAGAAAGGCCAAGGTAATGTCAGAACCTGAACTTCAATTTAAACAACGTTAATTAAATAATAGTATAAGAATGTAGGCCGACATACCTGTCAACTTTCACACCTGGGAATATATATCTTCCTTCAAGTTCTCGGCGTCGAAATCGATGCTCTCCCGAGACTTTCTAAACTGCTGTCCCGATTTCTTCGTTTAATATTACAATTAGCAACCAATTGAGTCAGTCGTCGCTACTTCCTCAAATGGGTCAGTCAGTAGTGAAATCCTCAATTTTTCTTCTCAAAGATATTAATTTGTTCTATCGCCAGGTACATCGGCTTTGAGTCAGAAACGAGTATTGCTGCTATCTGTGCTACAGATTTCGAACTAACTTCGAAAACTTTCATCATATTAAAGAAATTAAATTTATGCATATTATATAGTGTATTCAACACATATCTGCCTTTATCATAAATAAAACACTAACTGATTTTTATATAAACACCACTACTTTACTATGACCTATTTATAAAAGAACCTTCATAAATAAATGAATGGCTTTAAAAATGTGAATATATTTAACGAATATAAACATATTTTATCAAATAATTATTTTTAATGTATTCAAAAATGCTCGCACTATGCATTTTTTGGACAAATCTGCAATATTTAAAGTATACAAAAGAAATTTAAGTTTTAGTTTATATCAATTACGAATCTCTCTTTTCAAATGATAATTAAACTGTTTATTATATTTTGTTGAAACTTCAAGGTTTTATAAATGGAAATAACTGTCTAAACCTTTACACTTTAATGTACAGTACTTGGGTGTATAATGTTTGAGAGAATAACACTGTAGATGTAGTACAGTAGACCCCGTATAACGCAGGTTCCTGTAACGGAGATTCCTATAACGTGGCGAAAAAATTGCGACAGTATTCGTATAAAAATGCTAAAAGCGACTCGTAAAACGTAGTCGCCGACTTGTGTCGCGACAGGATTGGTCGAATCTGGACCAATAGTAGATGAGCAGCTGAACTACTTTCAGGCTACAGAGAGTTTAGGCGGGTAAGTTGAGTTTACTATCGTCTGCACACTATGTAAATTAGGTACCGTAAGTCTAATACAGTACTGTAATTTTATACATTTCTTGTGAAAGAAACATTTCTTATTGAACGGCCATTAAAATTATTTATATTAATGATGTCTCCAAAGTTCAACAAATTTTTTGCAGAAAAATAACTTATGAGAAACTGCGCCCGCCGTTCGGTGCGCTGCTGCGCGACGAAAACAAGCTTAAGCAATGGCGACGTCGAACGGTGCACACTCAGTAAGTAATCCTACAATTTTCATTCTGTCTGTGATCATAGACAGGAAGAGAAAATACAAGTTGACTGAAGAGGGGCAAAGTCCGAAACGAGAGCAAAACAATGTACCGTATCGACTCAACTAATAAAGGAATTTGATGGAAAATTTGCTATGTCTTTGGAATAAAACACAATACTAGTGTTTACTACGCCATTGATATGTTTATTTTTTTGCGTTTTTGGTATTGAATTACATAACAATAAATATCAAAAAATTAATTTTGTCACTAGATAGAAAACAAAGCGCAGAATCCAACAAAGAAATTGTAGTTTCTCTATGCGATAGATAAAATTAAATTATTTCATATTAAAAACATTGGGTCTGAAAGACCCATGCGACTGAAGTAACGGCACCATTCCTAGCGACTCGCGCAGGGTTAAATTTAATTATATTATAAGCGGAATTAATTTAACCATAGCACAGTAAATATCAGGAGACAGTTGCAAAATACATACCACAATACCCAAATTATATTATTATATTAATGTATAATATATATATATATATATATATGTATATTATAAAATGGGACAATTTATAATATACAGTTTATATAATCAGTTTATGTAATGTAGATAGGGCCTATATTTATAGCATGTATGCAATCAGTGATCTGTGAAGAGAGTGTTGAAATAAGATAATAAAACATCTGCTTTTTAAAATACTGTATGAATATACCGTAATAATATGCGTATTTGATAAGAATACATTTATTTTATTTGTTTACTGTATATTCACTTTATATTTTTTCATTTATTGTTATGAGTAATATGTCGTAAAGTAGTATAGGTAAAAGGTATTATAATAATAATGATATGTGATGCTAACGTTAATTCCACTGTTTATGTAATATTTAAGAGTAGAATTTCAAATTAACGTAGTAGTTCTGTATTATTTGCCCTGTTATGTCGTAAATGTAATGCTCGTGGACTTCAACCAGTACCAAATACTGCAGAGAATGAAACTCAGTAATAATATTCAAGCTTTCAGCTTAAGAAAACACGTTTGTGTTAATTCTCAATATAACGATTGTTGCTTATACATGAAAGTGCTGTATATTTTTTAGTTATATTTCTGGATGTTAAGAATTTTCAATCGATTTATAAGAGTTTATAACTTTAACTAATTTAACTAATAAGTGTTGGCTTCTAGCAAACATTTTCTAGCTGTACATCTTATATTTAGCAAGAGATTGCTGATGTTAATCATGCAATGATAAATGCGTGTATCGAAGAGTATTTAAAAATATTTAATATTGCGAATATAATATAAATTTGTAAGAGCAAAGCGCACACTAATTCNAAATTCGTTGCGAGAAGAGTATTTATTTTAGCAAATAAAATTTAAAAAGAAAACGTATTTTTATAGTGACATTACATTTTACAACATATGCACAAATTTTATATTATTTATATATTTAGTTCTTATCACAAAATAGGAGATTAAACAGCAAAAATTCCCATCCGGATGTTATTTTTGGAACTAGTATATTGATAAATAATTTATAAAAGGTTATGTGATTTTTAAAGTAGGCGTCAAATACTTAGACCGTTCGCACTTTCATAAATGTTTTAACAGTCGGATCGTTTACGATTAACAATTCCAAAATAAAAAGTGAATAACTCATGATGTGTTTTCACTCCGTTCTTTTCTGTTTTATAGACAGAGCATTTTTGAATGATCTTGCCTGTATCGAATCTGACTTAATCTGATAGAATTTAGAAAAGTACTATATGAAGACATTAGTAGTTTTCAACGAGTTTATAAACAAATACTTTATAATTCTTAGCGTATAATGTTTTTGCGCTATTGCTATTTATGTTTTTTATTTTCTATTTAAACTTGTATTTTTATGCATTATATTTTATGGGCTATATTGTTAATAGGATGAAATCTTGTCATTTACTTGACATTTTCCTTTGTAAAAATTGAACTAACATTAGTAAGATAAACGGAAAAAACTATATATACATACAATGAGTTTTAAAATTGTTGTGTCATACATTGTTCAATCCAATATGGTGTTTTTATACATTTGTTTCAATATATTGCGCAAAATGTAATTAACAAGTCAATTAAATTCTTTATATTATGTTATACATTTAAAGTAAACTTCTGTTATTTGTAGATTCTTGTATAATATTTATATAACTAACACTTTGAAGTGTGAATAAGAATTCTAAGTTAGAGTACACTATTATGACCCTGCAAGGTTACACTGGTGTATCAGATCAAGTTGAATTTTTTAATAAGACTGAGCTATCACCTATAGTTCAGGTGAATTCTAGAGAGTTTCGCAATATATACTTATGTCAAAATAGCATAGATTATTTTAATAATTAGTTCTGTTATGTAATTCGAATTTGTTACTAACAATTTGACATATAAATTATAAGCTTATAATAAATATGTCAAATTATATGTATAATTTATTAAATATAATATATGATTATACATATATAATTATATGTTATAAATAAATATATTAAATTGCTAGTAAAAAATTTTAATTACATAGCAGAACTACAGAATCACCAATTATACATTATATATATATATATATATGTGTATGTGTGTG
>NW_019385581.1:152520-163793 GCF_000671375.1 Centruroides sculpturatus
TAATTTATATATAATACTAAACAGACGATAGCAAACTCAATTTAGCCGCTCCGTAGCGTGGCGCAGGGTCGGAGGAAAGTAGTTCGGCTGCTCATCCACTATTGGTCCAGACTCTATCAATCTTGTCGCGAAACGACGTTATAGGAGGTACGTTATACGAAAGTTGCTACAATTTTTTCGCTACGTTATAGGAATTGTCGTTATAGGAACGTACGTTATAGGGGGGCCGACTGTACTTCAAATGATGATTAATCTGTTTATTATATGTGGATGAAATATTAAAAATTTATGTCTACAAATTTCAGAATAAATATTTATATTTTGTATGCTACAAGTGACACGAATTTATTATAGTTTTAATGAATACCATAATTATAATGATATTTGTTATATACTTAGATTTAACGAGTGTTTCTGAACATTAAGAAAGAGAACATTACAGACGCTACGTGCCGAAAGATAATGGATGAAGAACACAAAAGTAATCCATTCCATTCAGCTAGTGTTTTTTCTCGCTTATTTTTCTGGTATGTATTTAAAATTATATAAATAATTAATATTTTAATTTTATAATTGGAATTAACAAATTTCACTCCACCCCTTTGTACGATAATAATAGTGCTTAATAATAATAATAATTTGTACTTTCATTCGTAAGTTACAGGTAACTTATACAGATTATTTTTTAATATACATACAGATGTATATATATATATATATATATATATGTGTGTGTGTGTGTGTGTGTAAATTTTTTCCGTCTTTCGATTTCTGTGGGTTACACGTGGTCCTTCCATCTTAACCTTTTCGAAGCTTCTCCTTCTTTTTTCTTTTGTTCTACGCTTGCTCTATTGTTACAACCGTCACCGGTTTTTACGCACTAAACCGTACTTCTGGTTTCGGAGATTATTTACACCTTTTAATTCCCGCTCTGTAGATTCATAGTCGATTGTTGTATAAACGTAACTTTGATATGTGGACGACGTCTGGCGGTTTTCTCGTTTTTCTCCATTTTATACTATATAGTACAATAAATTTGATACTTGTCTTATTACTATATACGGTCCAAACATTAGAGGTTTTAATTTTTTCTGCGTGATTGCATTTTTATTTTCAATTAGGACTAAGTTTGCTGGGCTTAACATTACCTTCTGAGTCTGTTATGGAAATAATTCTTATTCACTTCCTACTTTCTTTGAGTACTTTCGTAAGCCAGTTTTCTACCTTCTACTGGCGGAAGAGGAATCGGTGTGACTTGGGGGAATGGTGGAATGCCGAACATGAGATATTTTGGTGAAAATCCCGTTACTGAGTGAGGGGAGTTGTTATATTCTTCTGTACTGTTTTGCATAATTTACTTCAACAATTGACCCTGCTGTTTTCTTTCATCTTGCAGCGTTTCCGTGGTTACGGTGGTTGGGTTAACCCATTTACATAAGCCATTACTTGCTGGATAATTTAAAGATATAATTTTAATTTTATTTCATGGTTTTCTATAAATCATTAATACCCCTTATATAGCTATCCTACCACTTTTTGTTTTTCATTCAATCACGCTATCCTGAGATATTGAACGAAATAATCGCCAACACCTACACCTCTCACACACATTTATGTCCAGCAAAATTTTACCACCCTAGAGCTGAGCAACATTGCCAAATTTGACTGCCAAAATGGGCTACTCTTGTATTAGTTTGACAGAAAATAAAACTTGGTGAATTACCTACTTTTCGGGCTACGAAAATTTCATGTTTCTGTTAAAAATATGTTTCGGTCTACAACAACAATACCTATATCTATTTGAATCATCTTTAAACGTAATTTTGTTGTAAAATAGAGAAATGGACAAAGCATTATCGGATAAAAAAAGAATCTCTTAGTCAACTTTTAAATTAAATGCGAAAAAAATTCGAAAATAAGTTCTGTATGTATGGATATTAGTGTGTGTGAGTAGTAGTTGTTTGAGTAGTACTAATCACAAAATTAATTTCATATGTCGATTAAATTAAAATTGCAAATAAAAATATGTTGAATGGAATTATTTCAGATCACAAAATTAATTTTTTGAGTAAATTACTATCGAATAAATTAAAATTGCAATAATTGTATGAAATAATATAACACCAAAACGAATTTTCCTTTTATTATCAATACTAGAATTAATTATTTTCTTGACAGATATTTGTTTTAATGTTCTGGTACATGACAGTTTCAAATAATATAACACTGAAATTAATTTAAAAAGGTTATTTTCTTACGTTACAGTTTATTTAAGTGTTTTCACTTATTTCTTTAGTTTATCTAAAGCAAGAAATTTCTGCACCTAATAAATTTTTAAGATATAAATTATTTTTAGATAAAAAATTTCTTGATTAAATTAAGATTATAAATATTTAGAAAACTTTATATTTTATTTTAGATTTTATAAAATATCTTGTAACAATAAGGCTGTATTAATTATTAAATGTTTTTATAAATTTGAATTAAATTAATTTTATTTTAACAATAAATTGCTGGCCCAGTATTGGGTAACGAGAAACATAATTCCAGTTTAGATAATCTTTTAATACGCTTAAAGTCGTAGTTTTTAATCGTTGGTAATTTATATTTGTTTTTATATCGAACTTATGTATGTATTGCTAAATAAAATTATTTAAAGGATTTTGAAATTCATTGACTTTATTCCAATCAAAATTTAAATCAAATTTTAAGTAAATTAATTTTTCAATAGAAATCTTGATCACAAAATTAATTTCAGATGTGAATTAAATTAAGATTACAAATAATTTGTGGTGTTTAATTTTGAAATTAATTTTTCAAGTTATAAATTATTTTCAGATCAAAAATTTTTTGGGTAAATTAAAATTATGTGTAATTTTATTCTCAAATCGTTTTTTTTTTTTCCTTTTAGTTTTCATATTTAGAAAACTTTACAATTTATTTCATTTCTTTAGTTTTCATAAAATATCTTGTAACATATTCTTTCTAATTATTATAAATTGATTTGCAATGATAATTTTTACAATTTGTTCTAATACCTAAGTAAATTAAAACACGAAAACTTAAAATAATATTTTAACGCTCTTTGCTAAAAGATGTATTAAGTTGTTAATTAAGATAAGAGATGGCGGTGAATTTACGTTTAACCTCTTAAATTAATTATACAAAAATGCCATTAAAAATTTCCAAAAAGAACTGTATTTTAAATTTGTGTAAAATAATTAATGATTACGGCAGTTTGATCGAACCATTTATATTTTCGACGGAACTTGGAGAAGAAAGTTATCAGCAACTAATTCGGAATATACTAGAAATTTCACTATCACGAGATATAGAGGATGCTCGCTTACGAATATTATTGAATTGTTATTGTTCAATATTATTATATCCAAGTAATAATAGCTATATATTTTCGAGCGCACCATTTTGTATGAAGAAATTGTTTATACAACTTCGACTCAATTCTAGTACACTGGTGATAGAAAACAAAGTGTATATATACTAGAATAATCTATGCCCAAGATGTCATATGTCGTTTTCTAAATTTCACCTGATTTGTAAATGTAAGAAGAGCCTAGACTTGAGACAGAGGTATGATCTTGTAGACTTTAGCAAATGTGAATCGGTGGAAGCAATGTATGGGATGTTCCATAATGCAATTCAAAAAAATGTTTTCTAAATTATATAATTATGTTAAGAAATTTTTTGATGTTTAATTGATTGTAGTGATAATGATGACAACGAAATAAGTAGTACTCCCTTTGTAAACAGGCAGCTAGCCTTCTACTAATAAAATTTGATTTGATTTGATTTGGAAAAAATTTGTGGCAATAACAATTTTTTAAATATTATCTGATGTTTGAAGTTCGATGTCTAAATTACTGTAGCTCCACTGTTTAAAAAGATTTTTTCCTTTCTATCCACTTTAAATAAAAATAATTCGTTATACATTGTGAAATGATTTAATAACTTTTGTAAATTACCATGTTTAATACAACCAGTTATATCCAATATTTTCCATCTATAAAATTTAATTCATGAATTTTTTTGCTAGTGTGAGATCCGAAAGGCCCTGGGTCTATTTTATGAATTTTTATCGATAATATTAAATTATCAACACAGAATATTATTTCGTTTTGTGAAAAAAAATATTGTTTTAGATGTGGGAAAAACCAGATAACAAATGTTATTTCCTTTCATCGAAGAGAACATCCTCTGTTTTTCCGTATCTGGTTAAAAATCTCGCTCAGATGGGAAATGGTTACCCCTCATTCATCCCCCTTTCGTCCGTTCTCACGAAAGAGTTACTGGACGATGATTGGTCGAAATTCAGGCAATATAAAGGAAATCTAGTCCGAATTCCAGGAGTTCTTCGACAGATCCGAAGCATCCAGACTCCACGCAGTTTTCCTCCCGATGGCCAACGCCCATAACGGAGTCCGATAGACTAAGTCCCGAGTCTACACTTAGAAGAAGTGATATTTTTATATTTTGTGCACGAATTAATCTCCCTTACGAAGGTAATATGAACTCTATCTACAAGGTGTCCTATATCTACAGAAACGAAGACGACAACTAACAGGTCGTATGTTTAGAATCATTTTGTGAGCTCTCTCTCTCGATCGCGCCTTTGCATAGATTCAGTCGTAGTCTATAGCTTGTCGTATAATCGTTGTATTTGGTTATTTGTATACGTTTGTTTGAGATTTATTAAATTATACTTATGTTTATTATACAAGAATGTCTCCTCAATTTATTCCGAATCAGATCGTAAACGCGTGTTAATCCGCGTATAATAAGATCGATTAACTGGTGTCAAGGAATCCTGACGTAGATCCGAATCTCGCGATTTGAATCATTATTAAAAGCCCTCCTTTAAGGACTGTTAAGATCGGATCTTACGATTCGAAACTCGGAGAACTATTCTCACGGAATAGGCCGATTAAGTGGTACTACGATCCTAAGCGGAGTTGTACCCCCGGCTAATCTCACAAGTGGTGTAGCAGGAGTGGGGTCTTGAACTTGAAAATAGAATCTCACAAGGGGTTTTCAGGAGTTTTGAACCTAAAAATCCGTAGAAAATCTCACATCTGGTGTCGCAGGAGTGGTTCTGGTTCGGATTGATTCGGATTGAGAGACAACTATTTGATAAGTTAAAATAAGATAATTTTTAAGTTACCTATAAGTTAAAATGGAGAGAGATAGAGAACCTCCGCGAGCGGCGTTAGCTGGCAATCCAATAACGTTAGGAGGATTAGGTGGAATGATTCCCCTCTTACCGGTCTTCTCAGGGGACGCAAAAGGTCCAAAAGTATCAGAATTTTTCGATACGTTAGCGGATGTGACTAGAGTAGCAGCATGGTCGAAGGCACAAACGCTGGCTGTAGCTAAATTAAAATTGACTGGTATTGCCCGGGAATTCGTGCGTAAGGATCGGCGAATAAAGGACATAGATGATTATGAGGAATTTAGGAAAATAATGTTAGAACGTTTTGAGAAGGTCCCATACACATATCGAATCCAGAAATTCTACGCGTGCGTCCAGGCCAGAGATGAGGACGTACAGACATTCGCCGTACGACTCCAGGCTTTAGCTGAGGAGGTTGAGATTGAACACGAAGGCGCGAACGAAGCCGAAATAGAAGTCATAAAACGAGTTAAAGAAAAGGAACTGGACGAGAGGTTGAAAGTCCAATTTATGAATGGTGTAGACCTCCGGATAAGAAAAAGGATTATGTCCAGAGAACCCGAGACCTTTGACCAAGCATTGAAAATTGCAATAAATGAGGAGAATATCGAGCTCCTCACTTCCCACCCTAGGGGTCTTTTAAAGGTAATAAAAGAAGAAGAAAAATTTGCAGAGATTAAGGAGGATAATTTAAGGGAAACGGAATCTGATCTCGGAAGACAGATGAAAGAAGTAGTTAAGGCTATAAGGGATTTAAGAAATAAATTTAATACATTAGTAAGGCAATCTCAAGAAGAAAGGAATAGGAATGGAGAACGAAGTGCACAATACTCCTGACCTAACGAGAGAAATTTTAACGGAAATCGGCAACCAAACCCTAACTTCTGTCGGAGAGGAGTAAATGATCGGATACAAAGAAATAATTATCGTTATGATTTAGATAATATGAATGGGGATGAGCCTAATAGAACTAATAGATATAAAAATGACTGGAGGGGTGTGATCAATAGCGTAGAAGAATCAAGAAGGCGACACCCCAGGAATTTCCGTAAGGAGAGAAAAACACGTCCCAGGTATAAAGAAGGAGCAACAAATCCTAAATGGAAGAAAACTTTTTGCAAAGGAAGGTTAAACACCGTTGGTGCTGAAATTAAGCCTATCGTACTTGTGTACGTTAATAATATACCTATAAAGGTCCTAATCGATAAAAATCTCGAGACTACTGTCATAGATAAGGGCTTGGCGAAACGGTTGGAAGGTAGAGCATCCGTAATCCTTGGAGAAAAGAACAAAGTAGATATTCGTCCCGGAAAGGCGATTCCGACATTAGGTGTGGCGATTCCCATATTCAAACTCCGAGGTCATAAGTTCGCAAATACTTGCAAGATAGTGCGTTCTGAAACTGCAGCCCCTTGCATGGGAATAATCGGCAGAGATATCCTAGAGCAGGAGCAAATAGAAATAGATAATCATAATGGAATGATTATACTGCCAAATAAAAAGGAAGTACATTATTGCTCATCTAGGTCACCAAGAGATAATTATTATAAAAAGAAGTTAGGTAGAGTAGATAGGAATCGGAAGGAAGTCGACGTGAAATATTCAGAAGCTAGTATACTGCGAAGTGTTCGAGTGTCTTCCCACCGAAGGCCCAATAGGAACGAACACATAGTGACAAAGCGAAAGACAAAACACAAGTCGAAAAATAAAAAGGCCGGGCGTAACTTGACTAAACTGAAAAATAATATGAGTACTGAGATAAAGATAGGGCGTAACAAAGATAATGAAAGGAAAATTCGGAGGGACTCCATTGAGGAAACAAAACTAGACGAAAGTATGAAATCTTTTCAAGAGCCTCGTCAAGAAAATACGATAAAAGAAAATAAGGTAGAACTCAGAAGCGACCGCAGAGAAGAGATGAATCGCTCTAGAGGTCAATTAATAGCGGATCTCTATAAATTAATATGTCTACTGATGTCGTTATTAAAAATTATCTCCGGCAAGAATATGAATACGGAAGATAAAATAACAGAAAATCAGGAAGTTGAATTGGAAGTAAAAGAAGCTTTTAAAAGCCGTATACCGATAGCCGTTTTCGAAAGACATAAAAATTATCCTGTAATAAATCCGGACGAAATAATGAAGGGAAAACGGAAGAATCCAAAACATATAACGGGAGTAAATAATTAAATCAGAAATCGCTTATCAATGTAGAGATACTGTTTGGATTATCGCTCACTTCGTCATATTACTTCCCTTTCCGGACATAAGATATTAAGAAATAGCTTAAACCGAACGATAAGGAATTTACGAACACTTGAACTTACCTCTCAAGTTGATAGTAAATCCTATGTAAATCAGTCGGATAAACTAATTAGATGAAATTTTTATATTGGAATACGAAGTGAAATAAATCATAGTAATACTAAGGAATAAAATAAAAAGAAAAGAAATGAAATCGTACGCAAATAGAAAAACTCGAGAAACTTTTTAGCATTCGAGATTGCGGAACTATACAGGATCAGGAAGAGGAAGAAGTCGCAATCCCTAGAGAATTTGAGAATTATCACTTCCACATTAGTAGATTAAGTTCTTCCTTAAGAAATATCGAAAATGTTGGTTTCCTTAGAATCAATTTAGAAATAATGTTAAGTAACTCTCAGTGAGATATCTAATTAATAGAGTATACATATATATCTTGTGAATTAAATCCTCATGAAAGAAGATGATAAAAATTTGAAGATAAGGGAGTGGCCCCTTATAACAATTAAAATATTTTCTACAGGTAGAGAACGCTCTCCTGAAATTAAAAGGACAAGACGAAGCTCATTTCTCAAGAAAACATACTAACACCTTCCAATAATGAGATTAGACACGAAGATGAGGTCCTCGATTACATTCGTCTTCCAAATTTGCATCCTGATAGACGTAAAATGGAGTTATAGAGCTCAAGAAATAAACGAATTCGAGAAAGGTGTCATTTTCATTCCCAAAGAGAACTTTTTGATGACATCTAGTCATTGGACATTGATCCATGATTTCGATTTCGATCATTTCGATCAACAAGTAGAGTTTTTAACACAATCTCTTGAATCGTTAAAAGCCATAATCATAAACAGAGAGCGAGCATCAACTGAGAAAAGAAAAGATCAAGCAAGATGGATCTTACCTACAAATGGATACGAAATACTTATATCATCTTTCTCGCAATACAAAAAAGACTTTTATAATTTAAAGGGATTAGTTACACTTGATAAAGAAAGTAGAAAGAGAAGAGGATTAATCGACGTAGGAGGAAAGGCATTGAAGTTTTTATTCGGAACAGCTACATCCGAAGATATCGAAGTTTTAAATGGAGAAATTACAAACATAAAACGTATTAATAAAGGTATAATTCATTTAGTACAGTCACAAGCGACTCTTCTAAACGATACTTTGAGAATAAGTAAGAACAACAGGCAGAAAATAAATAACTTGGCAAGAAGACAAGATTCCTTCGAGAACTTACTATAAACATATCGTTATGATTTAGCATTTGAAATTATCATGAGAAATATAGAATTTGCGATGCAAGAATTTCATACACAATTAATTGAATTAAGAGAAGCTATTGACATTTAGAGCAAGGAAAATTAAGCTCGTATTTTATCTCAAAGGAAGTGATGTATCGTACGTTACGAGAAATACAACCACAACTTCCGGAAGGTTATTCATTGATAGAGCAAGTCAAAGCTGACACTCTCTTTAAATTTTACCAGTGGATTACTACAGTTGCTATCGCACTTCCAGGAAAATTAAGAATTTTCGCAAAAATGCCATTGAAAACGCCTAGTGGATATTTCGATGCTTACGAAATTTTGGGATTACCTACATATATTCCTGTATTGAAAGCTTATGCATATTTTAAGACTGAATATCCCATTTTAGCATTGTCAATGGATCGTCAATCGTACATGTTGTTACGTCATCACGAATTGGCTGTTTGCCAAATATCACAGTTTGCTGTTTGTTCACCGGACGTTCCGATATTTCGAGCTCCACATCAGAGCTGCGAATATTCTTTATACATCGGAAATGATCAGAAGGTAACAGAACTTTGTTCCAAAGAAATCGTAAAGGAATTTTATCCAATTTTTAGAAGAATAGACAAGCAAGGAACATGGGTATTTTCTACACCCTCTACATTAGTATTAGCACTGAAGTGTTCTGCTAAACAAATTAATTTGCATGCATTACCTTCAAAAATAAGTAAATTAAATAATGTTGGAATCATAAGATTGCCAAATACCTGTATAGGATACTTACCTGGAATTATCCTCACTTCCCATTTTCACATGAGATCAACTGTTCACATAGGAAGCAGTCCAAAGTTTATTATACCTCCAATTGAAACAATATTTTCCAAGATAGAATTAGAGAAATTGCAAAAGAGTATAAATCCTACAGAGGAACCTAAGAAGAATAAGGAGAATCCTAAGAAGCAAACAGATGATGATATTAAGGTAGCAGAAAAATCATACGATCAACTGACGAAAGATTTGGATAGATTATTGAAAGAAAATGAAGATCTTTCAAATTCATACACTCCAACCATTCCAGTCACATATGTATGGATTATCCTTGGAAGTATAGGAATATTAATTATACTTATCTGCACATATTATATAGTCAAGCATATTTGTTGGAAACGAAGATTTGAAAGGAAAATAAAGAGAAGGTCACAACAAGACATTCCACTTCAAGAAATTCCTCAGAGAAATAATACAGAAGAAGAAGAACCAGAATTAGTCTAATCTGTTGGAAGCTCAACTGAACAAGCTTCAAGCTCAACACAGTCAAGGAAGCATGTTGTTCGCTCATATCGACTATAATTCCCACTTGATTTTGTTTGAATGATTTTTTCATTGGACTGAACTCTTATTTGATTTATTGATAGTCAATTTTGTCCATATATAACTTTAGTTTGTAAGCACCTTTCCTGATAATAACAAAAAAAAAAAGCTTATTTAAAGGAATGTAAACCCCACTCGAATTGATAAACTAAAGTGATTGAAATAGAATAGACATAATATTGAATAGAATAGTCTAGATATAAGACTTAGAGTAGAATTAAGAGAGAGAGAGACTTTATTAGAGATATGTATTTGTTAAACATACTACCTTTAAAATGAACAATACTTTGGTAAAAAAAGAACTTCGCTCAAAAAGGATTTCAATGACCCTAGAGTCATAAAACATTTAAGGAACTCAACCACCTGAACTTTTGTGGTTATGTTAAATGAAATTTTAGCAGAAAAAGAAGTGTGTCAACATACAGGAAGAAGACACCTTATATCATTTTGAACTGCACAGTGAACTTTGAACTGTTAGCAGGTGCTTTTTGAAACAAGAAGACATCACCTGATCTTCTAATATACCTGAATTATTGCAACTATAAGAAGTCAGCCAACAGATGTGCTGCCACAAAGACTCTCACACTGGTGACAGAACTATGTCCACTTTTGCCGTCAATTCCAGACAAAGACCTGTGTTTATTTTAGTCATATTTTTAATCTGATGAATTGTTTAATTATATTATTCCCATGTATTTCAATTTTGAATTTAATTTGCATTATTGTATACTTTTATGAATTTATTATTATGTATAACGCAATTTTTAGAGAGAGAGAGAGCAATTCGACTTTATGTATTGCAGTGAAAAATCACGCCTTCTTTAAATGTTGTGTGATTTTTGAAGATAAGGGAGTAATGTGAGATCCGAAAGGCCCTGGGTCTATTTTATGAATTTTTATCGATAATATTAAATTATCAACACAGAATATTATTTCGTTTTGTGAAAAAAAATATTGTTTTAGACGTGGGAAAAACCAGATAACAAATGTTATTTCCTTTCATCGAAGAGAACATCCTCTGTTTTTCCATATCTGGTTAAAAATCTCGCTCAGATGGGAAATGGTTACCCCTCATTCATCCCCCTTTCGTCCGTTCTCACGAAAGAGTTACTGGACGATGATTGGACGAAATTCAGGCAATATAAAGGAAATCTAGTCCGAATTCGAGGAGTTCTTCGACAGATCCGAAGCAT
>NW_019385581.1:165597-227484 GCF_000671375.1 Centruroides sculpturatus
GCCGAAAACGTTTGAATAAAAAGAAAAAGAACTCGGCAAGTAGAATTCAAGTGTGTTCATATTTATATTTAACATTGCTGAGAAGGAGAGAGACAGACAGTGTAAGTAAAAATACTCTACATAATTGACATTTTCTTTGCATTATGCTATTTAATTTCTTTGCTTTTACACAAAAAGCATATGAAATGCTGACTTTTAATGGATGTTAGCGTGAAATTCATGATATTTAAATTGATGCCATAATATCAATGATTGCAAGCTTTACTTCTTATATATACAGTTTATTTGTCAAGCAGGCTTATATAGTATATGAAGAATATCCTCTAAAATGCGTCCTATTTACAAATGAGCATATGTTATTTACACACTAGTTACAAATGGACGTACAGTACTTCATATATATCAGACAAAATAAAATTATACTATTATGTCACATGATTGCTAATGGCAATTTGCAAACTAACATTTCCTCTGTAGTACAAAAGAGTGTTGTTGAAAGATTTAAAAACAAAAAACCGTTTACTAATTAAGCATTTCCTAATTTCGCATGACTAGAATGTAAAAATCTATTTTACTGCGTTACACAGTATAGACATAAACTCATCATCATCATCCATTCTAAATAATCTCACTTGTCACAGCGTACAAAAACAGTTATGAAATAAGTTATTAATCTAAAATATTATTAAAAGAAATTAAAGTAACTGATAAAAATTTTGAAATTTGAGTCGATACATCATGAAAGTGAAATGTAGGAGCTGGGTTTGGAACCAAACTGACATATGCTTTAATAGTTAAGAACCAAAAGGACGTATTTCAATAATTCATTTATTAGTTGAGCATGTTCTATATAATATGAATGTTCTAAATTTATCATGGATATTAAACTATCAAACACCTTCTGTTGCTAAAAAACGTTTATTAGAAAAACACAAACGTTATCAACCTAATGCAAGAGATCATCTTTATGAGTAATCGAATTCGAACGCCTTTTCAATACAGAACATCTTAACGAAGTGACGTTTAAACACTCATATTTTAATTTAGATTACATAAATAAACACTTAAATACCAATACAAAATATTTTAGACAAACGGAAAATAATATAAATAATAAAATAAAATAAATAAAATTCATCAAATTATACAAACATGTGCAGACTAAGCATTTTTATATTTTAATTATATGTTTGTAATATTTATTTAATGCAAAATTTCCAATGCATTAGGTAGTCCATCTGCACACCTATCGTTTATGCAATCATCTTTTAATTTATTTTATAAATTTCTATTTTTTTTTTGGCTCGATGCTTACGAAAATGTACTGATCGCTCTGAGAATACTCGTTTCATTCTACTTAACTATGGAGTCCCATACTCGTGCATACTAGACAAAACTGTGTTGTTGTGCCCTTTGTTAATGTCATATTTGTGCTGTTTGAGCTTAATTCTCATATTCCTTCTTGTGATCCCAACAAAGCTATTCTTTATTCCTAACTGCTGATTTTGAATAGGAATTCTGTAAAACCCTCCTTTTTGAAATTTGAGAGCATTTCTCATTTAGCAATAACAGAAACTTCTAACAAATCATATAATAATTTTTTTTCAGTTGGCTTTTCCCGTTATTAATCAAAGGAAAAAAGAAATTTTTAAAACAAGAAGATTTGTACAAAACTTCTAAATATCATTCCTCCGAATATCTGGGAAATCTGCTAGAAAAGTAAGTTTATATTTGCAATGATAATTTTGTTTAAAGTATATAAAATACATCTGTATAAAATAATATTTTAAACTTGAATTTCAATATGTAAACTTCACTAAATTCATAGTACTGTATATTAATAAACAATTTCACATTTTTCTGATACATAAGATTGTAATGTAAGAAAATAGAATTAATGTTAAAATTGTTATATGTAAGTAATCGGAAAGTAAAATGCAAACACTTACTTAACAAAAGAGATAATTATAGTCAATAATATACACTTTTTGTGCAAAACTTTCGCAACGATTTTTTTTGGCATAACTCCGCAAGAAATACTCTGGGAGACATGAAATTTAGAATAGAAACACAGTATTTTGTACATAATAAAAAAAGCATACTTCTGCAGAAATGAATAGTATGGAGTAAAACAAAAATGCTCTATTGAAAGAGCTGCGTTTGTACAAATGATGTTGTTCTCCCTCTTAGGAAAACAACATCATTTGTATCAACTATTCATTCTACTGTTATTTTCACTTTCTAAAAGCTCTTCAACAGCAAGAGTCCGATGTGACCTTTCAGTTATCTATATATATATAAATGAATGTGTGTCTGTCTGTTGTTTGTCTGTCCTTCATGCATTACTACATTATGTATTCGATTGCCATGAAACTTTGGGAAGTTATTTAATACACTCCTGCGAAGGTTCTGGCATAATACATTTATCCTACGATAGATGGCGCGCGTGTATACGAGCATTTCATCGTGAGAATTTCAGCACGGTTAGGAGTTGAAACTTGAAATTTGGTACACAGTTAAGCCGGATGCACACATGCGGCGCGGCAAGGAAAAACGGGGTCACAAACGCATGTTCGCCGCGCGGCGGCAATCCGCTAACATTTCGCCGCATGCGTTCTGTATTCAAGATGGCGAACGATACCGATATTGTCGCTATTCACGAGTTTACAAAGTTTCTTTTGTAGCGCTCGGTTTATTTAGTTAGAAGATTATGTCGAAGATTCAAATGAAGATTTTGGATTAGAGATATTTTCTCGGATCGGTAAAAAACTGGTGTACAAAATACGCTTATTCCTCGATAAAAAATACTGTTTCGAGTAAGATTCGGTTGTTTTGTTCTTTGAATTAAATTATATATGATTATTTGTGTAGAATTTGTGTTAAATTTATTATTTTTCCTCTTTATTCTGATGTTAGTTATCTTGATTAACCGCGTCGAACTTTCCGCCATTAAAACATTACGTGATTGTATTTTCTTACGTGACTACAAGACGAACTGTTATTGGCTGATAGAAACGCGTCTTGCCGCGGTCGCTGCAAAAGATAGCATTCAACCAACTTTTGCGGGACATAAAAAGCGGCAGAAAATCGACTTTTGCGGCGAAAAAAACTAACGTCATTCTGCCGCTTTTCCTTGCCGCGCTGCATGTGTGCATCCGACTTTAGGGTACGTCACGAGAACGCACATTAACAAGGGATTTTCTGAAAATTTTTGATTTTTTACTCTTTCCACACTAAGGGGGCTTCTTTTTGCAAGCCCATTATGGTTTTGGCCAGGCCCACAATGGGGCTGCCGGATGTTCAGGAATGGGGTCCCGACATATCCGAACAGACCACCCCCCGAAAAATTCCTGGGGATTATTCGACCCGTTCGGATTCGTACCCGGGTACCCCAGAGCAGTAGACTGCCACCTTGACCGCTCGGCCATTTGGCCGCTAGTCTTCACCAATGTCTTCTCAGAACAGATGCATGTCACTTGCTGACAATAGTGATTTCCAGTAACAGTACGACCTTCAAAAATTTCACGCTCACTTTGCCCGTTTATCATAATACATCCCAACATGAGCACACCAAAATTACCGTAACGGTTTATTTCCGTAATATGAGGGGCATACAACAATGTAACTAACCCTCTCCATTTTCACTGGCATTGAGAATCGTTTGTGATACTGAAACGAATTTCGTCTGTAAAGAAGACGTGATTTTATTTATGAGATGTCCAGTCTTTGTGTTCCTTACACCAGTCTAAAGGTGCTGCCGACAAGCAGCTGTCAACGGGATGCAGCACTCAAACAGCAGATTTAATATGATCAGACACCTTTACGAAGGCGTCTGGCCATATTAAACCACGACACTTTTGTCCTATTGTCGTACGAAGCTGCTGAGCAATGTTGCCTGCTGAATAGAATCAATCTCTTTTTGCCTGGAAGACGATATGTTAGTCATCCACTGGCGTTGTTTTTCTTGACGATACCATTGACCTATCGTACAGCTACACAGCCGGTTTAGAAAGCCTTTCCAAGCTTGTGAAACGACATTTTTGTTGATTCCAAATTTTTGGGCTACACTCGTCAAACTACGCTACCCATCAAGCTTACCGATGATTCTACCACATGTAAAGACATCCATATGGTTTCATCTAGTTATATTGCATGTACAAATTTACTTCTACTTGCAGGAACTGTCTTTAATAGCGCCTTTTGTCCTTTTTGTTTATTGTAGTCTTTACTGCGATCACTGTCTGCGCGCATTTTTCATGCCCTCATGTCACCCGTGATGTCTTCATCCTGCTACTTGCATACGAATCACCTTTCTACTGAACAGAGTGTTTATTGTACTGATCACAAAAAGTCCTTTTCTACAGTTTCATAGATGCCTGCTTAAAAGTTACATTGTTGCTTAACTTTTGCCAGTGTATAAGCCTAAAGCCTGTTGAAATGCTACAACGCGATAAATTGTTGCCGTTTGGTACTGATTCTTTTATGAGACTGGGAAAAAACAATATAACGCACTCACGACAATACTATACCAAGGAATATAACCTGAGTACACATGTAAATAGTATGGATGACATAACTAACGAATTTATCGAAATAGAATCCCATAGTCATTTACAGTGGGTACAGGCCGTGTGAGTGAGATGCCGGGTGAGTGAGATGCCGGTTTTATAAAACAAGGGGAAAAAGCTTTAATGTATTTAAATTTTTTTTCATATATTATATAATCAATTTTGTAAAAAGGTTAAACTATAGATAAAACTTTATACATCACTCGTAGTTTCCTAGAGATTGGTAAATTGTGTTGCTTCAAAATATTACGAAGTTTAAATGTAATATCTTTTTAACTTGTAGAAATTTTTTTCTGTTATTCAGAGAATGGAATAAGGAATTACAAAAGAAAAACCCAAGCACATTAAAAGGAATACTGCGATTCATTGGGTGGAAATACTTAATAGTAATTTTATTTGCATTTATTCAGGTACTGTTCCTACTAATTTAAATTATTGTCGCCATTCGACACGATTCATAATATTATAATTATGTATTTTCAGGACACTGTCATAGTTACAAGCAAAGCGTATATTTTAGGATTAATAATATATTATTATGACAACAAATCGGAATGGAATGAATCAAATGTTTACTTATTAGTCGCAGGATATTGTGGCCTAACAGCAATTTATTCGTTGACATTTAATATTAATTACTTTATAACAGATGTATTAGGCATGAAGTTAAAGGTAGCTTTGTGCACTGTCATATACAAAAAGGCAAGTATTAAATATAATATTATAAACATGTAGTTTCGTTTTCGTTCCTGCTTGTTTGTTGAACTTATGTCATTTTGATTACAGACTTGTTATAGTCTTATAAAATAAAATAGTTAATTTTTCAGTTTTCTAGCTTTATTTATTTACTTTTAACATTATATAGTATATTGTTTTAATGGAAGGAAACTTGCATTGCTTTAAAGGTTTGTGATTTCTCATGGAGTTTTGGGGTCACAACTTTACCTATTGTGTTATGTAATATTTAAAATAGATTGTATATTTTTAGTTAGAGTAAAACTAGAAATAAGTATTAATTAACGCAGATATAGTTCAGTGTGTATTCCGGTAATTATTAAGATGCATAAAAGGGTTGAAAGTGTTTTAAAAGATGAAATGTTTTGGATCATTACACTGAATGAAGCAGTAGTTGAAAAGTATAAAAGTTGAAAATGCATATTATTGACGATCCGTGTTTTCTATAATGAAGTGTAATGTGTAAACAAAATGACTAAACATCAGTAGTTGTATATATTATAATTAAATATTTTAAATAAAAGAATCACTTTTGAAATTCCTACAACCACCAGAGTGTTTAGCAGAGTGTTTATATTGATTAGCAGAGCTACAATCTGCTAATCAATATAAAGTTGCAGAATTTCTAACTTTTTCCGAAATATTATACACTCGGTTTCGATATAGTGCGAATTTAATGTTTCATTTCTTAATTAAATACATTTTCCGGAAGAAAGTGAAAGAAAACTTAATGCATTCTATAAAAATAATTCCTAAACATATATGTTGGTCGACTTGTTTATTATCTTCTGTTATTTTCGTGATTAAATTTTGCACTGAGGTTATTGTTTAAAGTGAGAGCAGATTTTAGGACGATTTGTAATTTGCAGAGTTCAATAAGCAAAACGAATATATGAAAGTTTTATTGCTCTAATAAATATTTATAATAAATTAGAATACAAAAACTAACACAACACTTTTCTCATGTAATGTAACTTTTTGAAACACAAGAGAAAATATATTCTAATACATTAAAAAGTTATTTAATAGTAATGAACGAAATTAATATAATTATAAAATAAGAATAAAACTACTAACTGTAGCGAAAATGATAAAATTTTTTAAATTATGCAAGAAAAAATGAAAAACATACTTTAAAGTTAGGAAAAACACTACATTTTTTTCCTCAGCTTCTTATTGTGACATGTGTTATCTTCACCAATTATTTATATTTTCACTTTAAATAATTATGCTACCGGAAATACCTACTTAGAGTACTGAAAAGAAACTATGCATATTAAAATTTATTCTGTATTGTGATTAATGCAGCAGTCTCAGTTTTAACATTTATTGTAATATTAATGGATAACATTTCGTTTCATAAGAAAAGACATAATTTAATTAATAATAAGTAGAATTTTTGCCAATATAACTCGTCGGTTATCTGAGTTTGAACTAAATTCGATAAAGATGCAAGTAATATAATGTGCGGGTTATATGCCAATTATAAACATAAGCCCTCTTCCTAGTAAAGCAACATCTGAACGGGTTATGTAAATATTTTATTTTTGTTCTAAATATTTCCTGGGGTATACGTTGATGCACGTTATTTGCAGGAAAGTGAAGTTATCGTATTAAAAAAATAGAATGTATATTAATTGTTTGATAAATAATAATGTTTTGAATTATAATTTGTACTTATTTTCATTTGAAATATTTATATCCAGGCAATTAATTTAAATTCTTCATCTCTGGCAAAATCGAATATAGGACAAATGGTAAACCTTCTAGCAAATGATGTCAACAATTTTTGTAACGTAAGTTCATATGATTATTTTTCTAAATATTACTTTTAATGTATTAATTATTATCTTCTTGTTACATAAATTTATTTACGCAACTTATCCTTCAATGTACATTTCGGTTTTCCTCACGACAGTCTTCTAATACTTCGAATAAACATATAAATTTTATACTTTGTTACTATTCACTTTATATGTATTAAATATTTATATTTTATTTACAGAATATCTACACTTTTTCATTTTTTTTCACAAATCCTTTTCTACTGATTACTGCTGTATTGTTGCTATGGCAATATTGCAGATGGGCCTTTTTAGTTGGACTTTCGGTCATATTTTTGTACTTTCCGTTACAAATTGTGTTGGGCAAACTATACTCAAAATTGAGGTAATTATTATTTTAAGTTACATAATTATAACATACATCTGAAATGAATAAAACTATAGTAGGCTCAGAAACCAATTCTATTCATTATAAACCTGAGTGTGAAAAAGTTGTAGGACTAGAGTTAAATTTAATAACTATAAAATAATTATTCCAATTACAATATAAATACCATCAGTCCGACAATATTCTATTTCTTCGAAAGAACTGAAAATACAGTTGCGAAAACAATTTGCTTGCCATGCGCCCAAAAGTACAGAAAAGAATTGTTTATTAAGCAGAAATTTAATGTAAATTGCAGTTATTACACCAATAAACTAACTGTATTTTGATTATGTAGGATGAAAAATTTATCATAATAAGTTAAAAGTTTTGAGTGTATTGTTCCTTCGAAAGTGGTTTGCTTACTGTGAATCCATAATAAAATGGTAACTACTGCAAACTTTTTCAAGGTTTAGTTATGTTTTATCTGAATTTTTAAATTTTATTGTCTGTTCTGCTAAAAATCTGTAGTCCAAGAAAGAAATTAGAACATTTACATGGCAAGAAATGACTTAAACTCGATCCTTTCTAAATGTTAGTAACAAAATGGACAAAACCGTCAGATATAAGACTCGTCACACATATTACAAAACAAATTTTGTGTTGAATTTCAGAATGTGCCCCTAAATTTTATTAGAATTCAAGATTTTTAATTTTTCATCATTCTGACAAATTCCTGAAAGAAGGGAACAACAAACATCGCATCGAATGGTTACAACAATGTAAAAATCTTTTATTGTTAATTAATTAATAATGTCTTATAATATCAATATCTGTAATTATTTGTAAACACAACTGTACTTTATCATTATCTAAAAATATATTTCTTTAATCTTACACTTTTGCATGTAAATCTTTTTTTTTACAATGATCATAAAAAAGATAACTAATATATAAAATTTAACTGTTTCTAATTCTTGTAAAGTTAATTAATGTAACATAGAGTTATAATAATTTTCAGTAATAAATTTACTTAGAAATTTAAAACGATTGATAATAAATTAGGCAGTTTTAGTAATTACTTCGTAAATATTTTTTATATTCACTTTATGCAGTAAACTTTATTAAACGTGTCAACTTCATAATTTAAAATGTCAGTAAAATTTTTACTAGAATTTTGTTAACTTACCTTATATAATTTTACAAATGAATGCATTACTGAAATAAATTGCATAATGACAGATTTCAGGCAGCTGTATTGGGAGACGAAAGGTTGAATCTGTTGAACGAGATAATTGCTGGCATGAGATTAGTTAAAATGTATACTTGGGAGTTGCCATTCGCTTCGTTAATAGAAAAAATCAGAAAGTAAGTATAATTATACTACCTTTATACTCTTTTCATAATATAAGACTTTTTTCTCTAAAAATTCATTTTCAAAATTTGAATTTGTTCTGAATTGTAAAAAAAAAAATCACAGATGAATAGCGATATTACACGTCTACATCTTGACAGTATATACAGGTTATGAATATTTAGTTTGTTCGATGGTTTTACAAATTTAAAAACATTTTGAAAGAAAAATAACGTATCTTAATTTTGTTTAATATCTTCAATAATTTATACGTTGCATTAATTTATGTTCATAATTGTTCTGTTTGTAGGAAAGAAATGAAGAAAGTGAAAATGTTTATATATGTTCGAGGAATACCAATAACATTGGGATATCCTGTGTCAAGACTATTTACTTGTCTTACTTTCCTTGCCATAGTTTTGTCTGGAAGCACGTTAAATGCTCAAATTGTGTTTGTCACAATGTACGTTTCGATTTTCATCTATTTTGGCACCGTTGTTTTGTTTTCGAAAGCAGTCAATCTCATTGCAGAAATGCGGGTTTCATTGAAAAGAATTCAGGTAAAATAATTACAGTTTCTAATATATTACATAGATTTAAGTAAATGTATATTACGATTAATATTAATTCTTATAGATATAGGTAATTGTTGTTTTATAAATATTCATTGTATTTGTTGCAATTGTTAATTAGAATGAAAATAAACAAACTACAGTATTTAAGTAAAAGCCGTTATAATTTGGATTTTATTCGACTTCAAAAAAGGCTATGCTTTTCAATTGTTTCGTGTTTGCCCTAATTAAAAATATCATATCATACAACCGACTGTTGCCTCAAATATTCACAACAAATCTTTTGCATAGGGACAATGTCATTTTAAGATTTGCCTACGTGACAAATACTGTTTATGAAATTTTTTACTTTTTACTTTATTACATATTCTCTGAAAGAAAAACAATCCATTATTTGTCCATTTGTCTGGTGTAATGTACAGTACAGTACAGTACGTTTCTTTCAGCAGATAGTAATAAACCAATATATAGGGTATGCTGCACACAGTTTTACCTCTTTTTTTACAGTTTTTTTTCCACTAAGTCGGTTTAATATGGAACAATTTAAGAAAAACTCTTTTGTGTTTTAAATATAGATTCTAAACGAGCAATTATTTATTGTGTCATAATCAGAATGCCGGACTGAAATTTTTCGTATTTTTAATATATCTAACTTAAAATATGTGCGCTTCACCTCAAATTAGTAGCGGCTTGCCCCTGTGCATCATACTTTTCCGTTAACAATAGAGTCGTGCTGGTCATCTGTTTAACACCTGGGGAAAAGTGTTCGAATTGAAATAATATGATTTCCGGTTAGCCTGTATATTTAATCGGGGCTTTTTGCCTCTACGGTTTCTACACCTTTTCATTTTTATATGTTTATCTCTAATACCTAGATTAATTAAGGAAGGAAAGGCAGGCAAGATTGGGAATTTATATACAGTATCTATATTTTTTAAAATTGCAATTTAATAAAACATGGGGTTATTTACCAAACCAAAAACCATTATATTCAAGTTTTAATTTCAAATATATAATGTACAGATACGGTATATTATGTAAGTTTATTGATATAAGAGAAGAAGACTTATAGGTACTTGTAGGGTCTATTAGTATCGTCGATGATTTTTAAATTTCTGACTAGTGTTCTGTGGAACCGGAAAATACAGTAATTCCAAGAGAACAAATACCGAAATTTTTTTCAGTGGCCTGTTATGGATAAGTAGGGCCACATCTCTTGATTTCCACACGATAAATAAAACTGAAATAAAAATGTCAAATCACATTTTCTAATTTTATTGTTTATATATTGTTAGTTTCGAGTTTGTATTTTATTGCAATATATGTAATGTAATATATGCCGTATATGCAGATGTAGCAAATAAAGTATTTATATAATCTAATTTGCAATGTGTATATACTTTGCTGGAAGACAGTGCAGATAAATTGTTATATATCTGTGCACAGTAATTAGAAAGAATAACAGGAAAAAGTATTACATGTGGGTTTTTTTTGTTTGATTTTTTAACCATGATTTAAAGACAATAAATAACACTGATTGTATGGATCTCTTATTTCAATTACAGTAGAACCTCGATTATCCGGACTAATTGGGGATGAAGGTAGTCCGGATAAGGAAAAATCCGGATAATCGAAACAGATACTTTAATTTGTCTTTTAATGATAATANGGGTTAAAGTTTACATGATTTTTTCACGTATAGTCTATAACAGATGGGTTCAATTTTAAATAAAAATACTCTATGTTTTGGGTTGATGAGGTATTTTCTTACTTGCATTTCAAGTTTAAACACATAACAGCGTAAATATTGTTATATTTCTAGGACGGGATTACTTCTTTACAGTCAAAATTGTAAATTATATTTTTAATGTATATAACATGAAGTAGTTATTGATATTAAGAAATTTCATACAGTATGCTTGAAAAAATATAATACTAATATTTTCATTACAATTTTATAATTAATCGCAATTTCTTGGTGTAATTTTATGTGTTTTATCAATATATTTCTGTTAGAAAATCGGATTGACATTAAATGGAATCACATTAAGCGTACAACCTGGAGAATTGTTAGCTGTTATTGGTTCAGTTGGATCAGGAAAGGTAATGATTTTAGTATTTAATGTTCGTGTATAAAATGTAGTATATACCGTATAATTTAAAAATTCTGATTGTACCTGTACATTTAAATTTTCTATCCAAAAAGCTTTTACTTCACTTAATTGTGTATACACAATTATAATACTAAGTCATGAGAGAGGAGTGGACCACATGATTTCTTTACTTATGTGTATTATATGTGAAAAATTACATGTAAAAAGTGAACATATTAGAACATTTCAAATACCAAAAGCAATACGACAGTGACATTTTCATTGATGCATGCCTGCAAGTTGTAAATGATACGTGAAATTCGAAAAGTTGTCAATTACAATTCACCACTTAACATATTACAATTTTGTGACGTCACCGCAAAAACAGTATTTCTAAACATTTTTCCATGATACTCAGAGGTTATACGTTTTTGGAACACAATCTTTTACATTTTTCGGACAATACTATTTTTAACTCATTTCGTATTTTTTGCATATTGCCTCGCTACATTTCTTTTCAGAATTTTCCAAATTTTCTCTATAGACGAGCAATCTGCTCTTCACTCACGCCATAGTAACATATTTATTTATTTCTAGCGAAGCGGATTGCTGCGTACCTCAGAAGTGTACAGTAGAACGTTATTTTACTAGAATGAGAATGGACGAATGCGTAAAGATCTCTTGTAGAAAAAAGCAAGTTGGTTTTTAAAAGGTTGACATAAACTTGTACCTTAACTCTATCATAGAAATGTATTTTACCTATACGATGAGAAGATATACACCCAAATAACATTAACAATGATATTTGGGTTTCGATGCCAGTAACACTATTAGTTTGACCTGTACTTATACAAATCACTTTTGTTCAATATTTTCAAAACGAATTCGGAAAGTCGATTCGCCAGACAATAGTATCGTTTTCCATTCAGCTGGATCATCCGAGGTGGACACTTTTTCAACTTTGGCAGTAATAATTCATTCCTGCATATCACAACTGGAACTTTCTACTGAATTTCGGCAATGCAGTAAACACATACTTCTAGATTAGAAGATTTAGTTATATTGAATTCATTTTCTAAAACGAACATGTCACATAATTTTACTGATATAATTTTATATTTTTTAGCATTCATTTTATTATGTAATATACTTTACGATTGGTGTTTAAAATCATAATTACTAAGTGTTGTTTCTTCTTTACTAATCCAAAGTTTGTTTTCCTTGTCAGACATCTTTATTGATGTCAATATTAGGAGAGATTTCTATTATTTCTGGAACGGTATCGGTGAAAGGAAAAATATCTTATTCTTCACAAGAAGCATGGATATTTAACGGAACAATTAGAGAAAATATTATATTTGGAGAAGAATATCAGGAAGAGAGATATAGAAAAGTTTTACACATAACGACACTTGAGAAGGTAAAAACTTTATATAATTTAAAAACAAAAATTACATTTTTACAGAAAAATTTGTTGTAAAATATTTGTTTTTTTATTATAGTAATTTTATTTTAAGAATTTTTAATCTTGGCATAATACTAATATACCAGTTTAATTAATTTAAAATTACTTATCTTATATTACTTATATGAAAATCGCTATGCGACTTCATTTATATTACTTACGTATATTGTTTACAAGTCGCATAACTATTTGCATATAAATTCATCTGCTGATCCAAAAAGCAATCTTCGTTGAATTGTACTGTATTGATCTGTCATTATATATCTATGTATGTAGATCTTCCGAACGGGAGGTTGCTAACAATCGATCGCCACTCCTCCTGATTACTCGTAGTGTGAATTAGTTGATTCTAGTTAATTAAAGTCCACTTTGCTATATCTTGTAGGTAGAATCTCGGTTGTTTTACTTGGGTACAGGTTTCTTGGATCCTGCCCTGCAGTATGACGGGAATAAAACGGGAAACAGTGAGTTAATGGCCGGATGGTGTGGCCAAAGTATTTTGTTTTGCGTTTCTCTAAGATAGGAAGCAATTGTCACTCTCCCACATTGGTCCATTTCTGCACATGTGCGTTGGTCACTCGCTCTGTCCAGCTTATCCGTAGCATGCGGCGATAGCACCACATCTGGAATGCTGTCAGCCTTTTCTCCTTGCACTTGTTCAGGGTGCATGTCTCGTATTCGTACAGCAAGAAAGAACATATGTAGCAATGTAGTCCAATGGGTGATCGGTTAACGAACATAATCTGTTTCAAGACTTTGTTCGCTATCCGAATTGTACGTTAACCGATTATCGATTTATTATAGGTTTTTATGAGGATTTCATTAATTCGTTCTGGAGACACCAGAAAATAAAAAATATATACTTTCTTACTACGTTAAAAATGAAATATAGGGACACACAAGTCTATTGATATATATAAATGGACATGTGTGTCCCTATATTTCACTTTTCAATCAAAACTACACATCGTACATGAATGGTGTTAGTATGTGGTAGTAGCCCCAAGTCTCCATTCGTGCACTATGGTAGTTGCGTCTCGATAACGATAAGGGTGCGAGGGATATGGGGTTGACTTCGAAGAAAGTAGTTGACTTCGAAGATGTGTTGAGGCTGCAAGCGTTGAGGATGGAAGCGTTGAGGATGGAAGTGTTAATATGAAGCGGCATGCAAGATTTACAGGCGGTTTTTTGCGTTTTTGCGGAAAATCGAACATATTTTTACACTCATGTGAAAATTCTCTAATTAGTCCGAAACTGGGGACCTAATTCTTGCATTCTGTGTTAAGATTAACTATAATGTAATTATCTTAATCTTCACTATCGTTACTTTTTGCCCACAAATAAAAACCCAGCGAAGCGGGTCCTTGCAGCTAAATTCTAGATTACTGACAAAAACANTAAATTTCACCCATTCTTTCGTCCATCTGACTGTCGTTCTTAATTTCCAAAACGTAGTTAGATATAAAAGTCGTGAGCAGGTATAAAATTCTTGAATGCAGGAGGCCCCGATTAACTATACTCGAACGTTTGACATAAAAAAAGTCACGTTATTTTAATTTAAATTTTTTCCTTCAAAAGAGTTACATCACCAGCAAGATTCCAGTGCTAACCAAAAAGTACGATGTACAGGGGCAAATTACTACTAATTTGAGGTGGAGATTGTATAATTTAAAATATATTTAAAAACTGCAGTTTGGAATTGTGATTTTTATATAAGTTTGTAGTTTTAATTTCAGTGTAAAAAAACATGTGAAACGAAAATCTGCGTAAAATCAGTTTGTACAGTACAATTCTTCATTATCAATTATAAAAAAACTTGTAATGTTCTGTTTACTTTTATTTTGTTTTGTGTACAGTATTGCAGGTCAGCACAAAGTAATAATTACCTACTTTCTTCCATAAGTATACTTATAACTGAAGAGTGTCATACGTTGCCTTTAGCTAAATTTATTTTCAATAATTTGGGAGCTCGCAAATCCGAAACCTTCTGTGGAAGAAATGGCTAGCTGAACAATAGTCCACTGTATATCAAGATATTTCATGATTAATTATAGTAGAATTACAGTATCTTTAAACTTGTATAAGTTTTATGCGAATTATTTATTGACATCGTCACAATGCACTTTAGTGTCTTTCCCCTGTAAATAACGATTTTTGTGTTCAGACCAGTGGCATGCCGTCATTAGAAGCGGTGGAAGCGTTGCTTCTCTTGTATTTTCTAAAAAATAAATACATATTAATTTTAACTATATGAAAATAATTACACAATATTTTATTATAACCGCATTACGTATCTTATTACAAATTTCTATACTACACTTGAAAAAAAATAATAAGATTGCTATTGTATATTCGAATATTAGTGGCAGAGTGGAATCTCTATATTGTCAGATTCCAAAAAGCCAGATTTGCGCATGCGCTTTACAGAGCACCAACCTCACTCGGTTTAGCTGGTGGAAACCTACGACCTTGAAATGATGCTACACATATAACGCTTTTAATTCTACTAGGGATCAGTTCTGGACTGTTACCTGCCTGCCTGCTAGGTATTTGGCCGCCCTCGCCCGATTACGCGAATAACAAGTAGATTTATAACTTAACCCAACCGATAAGAATGTACCGGTATGTTTTTATGATAGTTCTGTATAGTTGACATGAGTTTTAAAAAATTCATTAAAATATTTGATATGTTTTTTCCGCTCTCCGATTTTATATTACTCACGGATTTCGATGTTAAACCGGTGATATTACGATTTCGTATGTTCCATCTCTAAGGGGATGTAGAAAAAAACGTGTACAATTCTTGTATAATGTTAAAAAAATAACCGTTACTTTAACAGCGTCATTTACGACTAAATTTAATGAATGAGAGAGATGCATGAGGTACAGAAAAAACTCTAGAATTTATTTCCCTTACTTTTACGATTTATGTATTCGTTTGTCATAAAAATTTGTCTTTCCACTTTTTCCCGAGACTACAAATATTCGAGTACAAAGTAACCGGTTTCGACTTATTTCTACTTAAGAAATAGTTAAACAATTAAGCGATAAGGAAATTGCGAATTGTGAACATAAATAAAACCCTGACAATAGAGCCGGAATATTACTTAAATAAAAGCTTAACTGAACCAATGTATAGCCGAGTACAGTGGGGACTGATTTCTTCGAAATACTGTATTAGATGTAATAAAGAGAGAAATTTTTCCAGTTCGACGAGAGTGACCGAAAAGTTATAAATTTTGGAAATTTCTGAGGGCACTTGGTCCTAAAACGAATTAGTTAGAAAACAAATGACTATTAAGTTTAACATACGAGTATTTAGATTTTTACAGCTATGGTGAGAAACGTTTAAAATGTGCAAAAACTCTGTCGCGTCCTTTGAGATATACTGCGACAAAGTATGATAAACTTTGTTTGCCTGCTAGGTATTTGGCTGCCCTCGCCCGACTATCAGACCGGTATCAGCACCCTTGGGATTTGGCAGTCCGCATGAATGCGCGCTCTGCAACCGTCTTCGATTTCATCCATTAGCCACTCGTAGGGAGCTATTTGACTAAGTGCATTGTTTTAAGATTTAAAAAGTAAAGAATATTTTATATTTTTATGTACGTTTCTTTGCAAAGCTATATTTAATTATTTCACCGAGTAAGTTTTTATCTTTTATTTTTAATTGTAGCGCTTATATCGTGACTAGCAATTCGGAATGTAATTGTGATATAAAAAGTGCATTTAGAGAAGTCTACGGTTTTTACTGGCTTATCGAATAAACAATACGAATGGACCCTAGACCATCACTGAAGCACGAATGACTAATTGCCCCTGGATGTCGGCATCTTACAAAACACAGATTCCATATCATCAAATGTCACGACACGCCCCTGGTTCAGACTGAACTATACCGTTCATGTATCTAACTCTTCACTAGAAAATTTTTTAATCGAAATAATGTAAATTCTATTTCCAAGCAGATGTTCCTATAAAGTTAATCAAAGTCTCCACCTCTAAACTTTTCATATTTGATCATGATTTTCATCTGTCTAACACCGTTCACGAGATTACGGATAGACAGGGAGACAGACAAACAGAACGAAAAATGACAAGGAAAGTTTATAGGTCTGTAATTTATTAAAATTGAAGTTCAAATACTCTTTTTTTTTTCTAGTTTCCGAAACTGCATGTCGTTATGAAATTATGATAGAATGTTTCGTGTTAGTTAAAACCGGAAGTAAAGACTGAAAAAGTCACCTCTTATTCACTTTCATGTTTCATAATGCACTTGGGACAATCTGATTGTGTATCTTAAGCTACTTAGTATAATATATAAAATGTACTCTTAATACATGAAAGTATATCTAGTTAACGGATAAAACTCCTATAAAAAGCAGAAATGCATGCTATATTATAAACATAAAAATAAATTAATGATAATTTTTTTTCAATTTCAATGAAGACGTAAATTATGATCTGGAATTTGAAAGATTGATAATATATTTCTTTAAAACATAATTAAAGTATATTGTATTTTTGTCATTGGCAGGATATAGGCTTATTTCCTAACGGAGATTTGACACTAGTAGGAGAAAGAGGGATGATAATGAGTGGTGGGCAAAAGGCAAGAATTAATCTAGCAAGGTAAAATCAGTCCTATCTTAGTAAAATAATTTTACAAGTACCAGTATTAATTAATTATTTATATATATATCAGGCTATACAATAAATACAGTCATACAGTAGAGCGTCGATTATCCGAATCAATTGGGTTGTTCGGATAACTGATATTTCGGATAACCGATTACGCATGAAAAATAGTATAACGTATCCGATGTTGAAATTTTTCTCCGTTGCGTGTCGCTTCGCGTTGAATTTTCGTCAATGTTAAGCCTAACAAAGACTATCGTATCGTTAAAAATTATTTATTTATTTTGTACAAACAAAATAAATATATTGAAAAATATAAAAATAATAAAAAATTATACTTCAGTTGTTAATTTAGTATCAAAAACGTAAAATATTTGAGTAGCCCAAGACATAGCCAAAGATTGAAGCGCCACAGCATTGGGGGAAAATTTAAATTTGCCGACTGTAATTCTTTCGGATATTTGACGTTTCGGATGCTTTACTTTCGGAGAATCGACGCTCTACTGTATATCAAATAAAAAAAAACTATACACAAGTTATATGTACTGTACTGTATATTAATTTCTCAATTCTGTTGTCAGTAATTATATATGTTCCATATACGCTTATTTTTCTGATATTTATGTATACTTTTTTAGAGCGCTATATCACGATGCAGACATATTTTTACTTGATGATCCATTGAGTGCTGTCGATGTTCCAGTAGCTAGACATTTGTTCCAAAAGTAAATATTTAAATAAAAATTATCTTTTTTTCATGTAATTTATATTTCGTTTTTTTCAGGTGTATAATGGAATTCTTGAACGATAAAATTTGCATTTTAGTTACACATCAAACACAATTTTTGAATTCTACAACTAAGGTTTTAATGCTGAACGGGGTAAGAAAATAAATTTGCCTATGTCCATTTTAACGCTTTAGTTTAGAAATATTGTGATTAATTTAAAAAATGTTTGATGTTTTGCTAATACAATATTTAACACCTCTCATCCATCAATCTAATAGAATTCTCTGCCTACTATCACGATTAACATTTCTTAATTGAAAACAAAAGTATTAGCGTTAGTTAAGTATAATCAAATTATGTAGTAATGTTTCCATACGATTTCACGGGCACTAAATTTCTGGCCAAATAATTTGAAGAAAAGCGGTATGCAGTTCACAGCTAAAGAAACTTTGAAAAATATATATAGTAAATTCTCGTAATAATATGAAGAAACAATTCAACTCATATGCTATAAAGTTGCATACTGCACATTCTCTTTGAATTTTTAACAAGGACAGTTTAACAGTACACTACATTCAATGCTGTTAAGAGTTTAAGAATTAAAAACGAAATTTGACTGCTGTTTTGCAAGCCTTGAATAATGCATATGACGTATTGCGGAACCATGACATTCAATATAAGTAGATGATTACTTGATACACAACAAGCGGTATAGACGATAAGTATATGATCATATAAAGTTGATGTATCCGAATCTGAGACGTGTCATTTTTCTTGCCCATTGCCTTTCAAAATATATTAAACTATCTGGGCGGAATTCTTCTGAACTACCGCTATAATTTTCAAAATCCAATGATATTGCATTTATAAAATGAAACTACAAAGAGAAATAACTGGAATGACAATCTGAAAACAACCTGTAATATCCAGAATTGACACATAGATTCAGGAGACTTGTTTTTATATTCTATTTTAACTAGTGGAAAAATTCTTGCTGAAATAAGACAGAAAATTTACAATAGAATGATACTTGGGGATCTGTTGGAAGAATAAGCGGTGTTAACGTTATGAAAACACAAAACTCGTTAAAATATACTAACTGTATAAACTAGAGATTTTAAAAAACAAAAGCTTATTATCCTAACAAAAACTGCTTTTCCGAGAAGCTTTATGTATATTATTTGTTCTGCTTATTTAATGTACTTCAATCCTCTAAATTAATTAATTAACTAATCATTAATGAATTTGAATTAATCAATAATTAATGCTTTATTTTTTGCAATAAATGCACAATTCGAAAATTTTTTACGTATACATATATTTTTTTTATTGTAGGGAAACTGTGAATTTATTGGCAGTTATTATGAAGTCGGAAACTTAGAAAAATCTACAGCAAATTTATCAAAAGAGGAAACAGCTGAAAAGTACACGGAGTTTGAAAATTTCTCTTACACTCAGAAAGAAATTGAAAACAATTATGAAGACGTATCTCACGAAATACAAGGGACTAGTCATGAAAATGTAGTAAGAATTTCGTTGAAATGTATTTAAAATGTTTAAGATTATTTATTATTTAAATGGAAAAAGTGATCTGAATACACAGTTTAAAGAATCCTTAATAATAATACGTACATATTTCTTTTCATTTGTTATTATTATTTCTAAAATAACAAATGCAAATTTTTTCCTGTAGATAACTAAATACAATAAAGTACAAGAAGATAAAGGAGTTGGAGTAGTAGGATCATCTGCATACAAAGCTTATTTCAATGCAGGAGCGGGTTTCTTCTTCAAGATGCTTATAATATTTATGTTAATTATATCGCAAATCGTTTTCAGTGTCAGCGATTACTGGCTAATGATATGGTATTATATTTACATTATTTAAATTCCTTAGATTTATTCTTAGATTAATAGTGTCATTATATACATAAAAAATTTATTAGTAAAGTGCGTTCTCTATTGTCTCGAATAAACGTATTTTAATGCCACTGCTGCCTCACAATTCTGATTTACTTATTCATCTGTTGGTGTGTTGTGCACTACTTACTTATTACCTTTAGATATTGTTACGATTTCGAAAAATAATTTGAATTCTGTGGGTGTTAATATTAATTGTAATATACAAAAATTAAAATCTCTCAAACACGAGTATAAAAATTATGAAATATAATATACATCACATTATAAAAAATGTTTTCTTTTTTATAATTTGTATATTTGTAACAAATTAATTAAAAGCTTGTCTAAAAAGTGCTTTATTTAAGTTTGCACATGCTGCCAAATTTTATATTCACATACGAGTATATACGTACAAGAATTGCCAATGTGCAGGCTGACTTGGCCAACTTGTCGTAATATTCGTTACCTTCGTGGCCCTTGTGAGCTGGGATCCAACTAAACTGTAGGTTACAGTTTCTTCCCAGGTTTTGAGCAGCCTTTATCACTTCAGCAGCTAGAACAGATGAGTTCTTTTGGTAGTTTAAAATGTTAAGTGCCACTTTACTGTCCATAAAGACGTTAATATAGTAAGTATGGTGATTGTCTATGTGTTGGATTGCCATGCGAATGGCCCATAGCTCGGCCTGAACGATGGTACAGTGTGCTGCCAACTTAAATTAATTAATTAAGGTGTGCCTGATATATCTTGTGACCGTTCTTATAGAGGATGACAATACCAGACCCTATCCCCTGTTTGCTCTTTGAGCCATCGGTATATATATACCAGTTAGTGCAATTGTGCATGGTTTTATCAAAGTTCATGTTTACTTCGTAATTGTTTATGCTACTTGGGTGTTGTTAAAATTCGTTTTCTGCAGGGATTCTGTCAAATTTAGAGTCTGATTTGCTATACAATATCCAGGCAGCCTTCTGTTAGTAATATAACGCTGTATGTTGAATAGCTTGTTGAAAAATGCTTACAGCAGAGCTTGACTCACGTAAATTTCTGCATGTTGAAATGGCAGTACACTAATACCGTACCTAATTTCAAACTCGATTTAATCTAGCATAATTTACAATAAAATGACATTATTTCCTTACTTCATTTAGATAGATCTGTTCCATTTTGTACCATGGTTTTGTATGTTTCCAGTGAATTACATCGACGGTCTACATGTTGCTTTTATTATGCTAATGGTACCAGTTAATTAATTAATCAAACAGCTAACTTCGTAACTCTCAAAGTAGATGAGAGACGTCAAATTATATTTAAGGCATTTGGTTTTATGTTTTAATTTTTCATTTTAAATTGTAATTAGAAAATATAGCGTCTGCTGAGGAGAAGTTTTTGTACGAAATTCCGAAGTTTAGGGCATACAAAATTACGTCACATTAAAGGTGTTTTACCTAAAACTTGTATAATTCTACCTAAAACTTTTCTTGAAATAACCTATTCTTTAAACAAAAACGTCCAATGTTGACAAACACATAATATGTGTTCAGGTGCATTTTAACATCGAGCAAAAGCATAAATTTTAAGTGATAAGTTGATATCTCACGTTGCAGCCACTTACCCACTTGAATTTATCAATTACTAATTTATAGTTATTATCAGCCGAACTATTGTATTTTTACATATATTTCAATTTAGTTATAAAGTATTTGTAGATTTAAAAGATTTATTTCATAATAAATTTTAGCTTACAAGAAGAAAGAAAATATACTCAGAATTCAGGAAAAACAGCGAACTTTACCTCAGAAATAGTGACTATTAACAACACTAAACATGAAAATTTTTATAAAGTTCGTGAATTGAACATTTACATCTATTTTGGATTTATATCGGCATCAATATTAACGGCAATCTTATCTGCCTCATTATTATACGAACTCTTTGTTGCTGCCTCTATAAAACTCCACAACAACATGTTTCATTGTATTATTCGTACTCCAATTTTTTTCCTGGATAACAATCCGATTGGTAAGTGAAAAATACATTTGTTAGTTTGATTATTATGTTAGTAATAATTTAACTTGTGAACGTCTAATAAAACGTTCATACATTTATTAGTTTATCTATATATATAAAAATGAATGTGTGTTTGTGTGTGTGTGTCCTTCATGCATTACCACACCGTTTATCCGATTGCCGTGAAACTTTGAGAAGTTGTTCAATATACTCCCGCTCTGGTTTTTGGCGTAGTACGATTGCCACGATGCTTTGGGAAGTTTTTTACTACACTCTCGCAAAGGTTTCTGACATTTATCCTACGATAGATGGCACGCGTTTACGAGCATTCGAGCAGTGTGTGTTCGATCGATTTCAAATTGGGAAGACCATTTCCCCGCCCTTCAAAAATATTTCTACATATGCATTTGTGAACTGTTACTTACGATATTTGTAATAACTTTTGTTTAATCACTTTATTTCAACATTTTTTGCTAATTATGTATTTGCTCAAACTTCGTTAAAATCTTAACTGTACCCCGAACAACAACTGAAGTTGCAGGAAGAAATACGCGTATTTTACTGATCTAGGTATTCCACCTTTTCCAAATTTTAATATCGACTAAAAATAATTTAAAAAGACAAATTACAATAAAACGGTTTATTATCCAACTATCAGAAATTTCACAACATGCCAAGGAAGAGAGGAAGGAGCAATTAAATAATTAAAATTATAAAGGATTTAAAAATATATATAAAAATGGGGAATATCGCACTTCTGACAATCGCAGCGAGTGTGTGGGCTAAATTTGGAGAATCCGTGCTTCTCGCATGGACAACTGTATGTGGTCAGCTCACGCGTCAGAAAACCTTCTCATTCGTGTACGCACCAGACAAAAACAAAAAATATCGTGTATTCACAAGCGCTTCAATAAATAAATAGAATTGAAACGACAGTTTGAAATGTTTTACCGATGAAAATGAATAATAATAATAAGTTTCAATAAAAATGATAAAATGTAAATTGAATTTTATCATAACGAGTTTGCTTGAATTTCCTTTCTTCTGAGATCGCAGCAATGCGCGACGGTTAAGCTAGTACTCTATAAAAGCTTAGCGTAGGAGACTGAAAATATCTGTTGTACTGGACATTCTTTAAAATTCAACCTTGAATTTCGCATTTTGCATTTTTGGTAGTCTGCATTACTTTGGTCTAGTTGAGAACAAATTGATATTTTAAATACTTTTAAGATTTAATATCACATTCACAATAATAATAAACAACGCTTTTTGCCCGCGACTGAAAATTAGACAGAATTAGATAACCCAACAAATAGGGTATAACATTTTTTGCAGGGCTTATCACACCAAGGCCGACTGAAAGAAGGACCAGAACTTTTATAAAAAAGGTGGTCTTTAATAATCACTTATCGAACTTAGGTAAGTATGCGATTTGGGTACAAGGACCCCTCATCAGCTTACAAACATATGGTAACAACGTAACAAATACAAAATCAATAACCTGTCAATAAACCTGTCAATAATAACTTTAACCAATAACCTGTCAATAATAATATAATCTTAATAAATGCTGATAAAGCAAAACAAACTATTGTCTTGACCAAATATAATTATAATAACATAATATTAGATATCTTAAAGAATGGAAATTATACATTACTTGCTGACAACCCTGTGAATAATTTAAAAAAAAACAAGTTGTAAAGCTTATAAACAATTTTTCAAAACTTAATTACATAGATAATAACACTACCAAAAATATTAAATGTTTTGGCAATAGAATTCCGAAAATAAGCTTTAAAGTAAAAACACACAAAAATCCTGTTACTTATCGTCCCTTGATAGATATTCGAAAATATTTGCTATATAATCTTGAAATAGAGTTAAAAAAAAGAGTTAAATAAATTACCCGTCTCTGAGTATAGCATCACAAACACTGACCAATTCTTAAAAAACATGCAAGCTATTGTTATGAAGGAAAACTACAAAATGGCATCACTAGATGTTAACAATATGTATCCCTCCATAAACTTAGAATTAATTTTAAATTCACTGTCCTACGTGATAAGCCCAGATTGGGTTAACCAATTAGTTAAATTAGTGCTAAATAATAACTTTTTTGAATTTCAAGGTAAATATTGCCGCCAATCGGAAGGTATTCCAATGGGATCCTGCATAGGTCCTAGATTGGCTGAGTTGTGTATGATCACAATTAATAAAGAAATCAACAAAACACGTGGCATAATAAGTTATCAAAGATACGTAGATGACTGTTTCATCATCTATGATAAAAGCATACTAGATATAGACTCCTTTGTTTGTAGAATTAATTTAATAAATAAAAATATCCAATTCCATTGTGAAAAAGAAGTAGATAATAGACTGAATTACTTAGACCTTACTATTGTTAGATTAAATAGTAAATTATTATTTAAAAAGTATGTTAAAGATTGTGCTACCGGTAAAGTTATAGACTTCAAATCTAAAATACCTTTATATATAAAAAAGAACACTTTTCAAATGTATATCAACAAAATTAAAGAAAGAACGACCTTGCAAACCGATCAGGAAATGGAAATACAAAATATAATAAGAATGTTTAGCCTAAATAATTACCCTAGAACATTATTGGTTAAATGGTTAGAAACATGTAAAGACAAAAGGAAAAATATACCGTTAAATAGACAACCAATAGAAGTTAAGCTTTTGTACCTAAAAATAGAATATGTTTTTGTGTTTTTGAAAAATTAAAAAATGAATTAAAAAAAGTAGATATTATTTTAGTACCAAACCACACAAGCACCATAGCAAAATTGTCAATCAGTAAACAATGGTAACAATAAACATAATGATCTGGAAAAAAATAATGTAGTCTATTTATTGGATTGCAGTTGTTCACATAAAAAAGATATGTAGGGGAAACTGGGAGAAAATTAAAGACAAGAATTAAAGAACATATATATGCCATCAAAAATAATTTTATATCATTATCAGTGGCACAACATTGAAACACTGAAGAGTGTGAAATTTTAAAAGTCAGCATTAAGTGTATTTTGACAGAAAACAATCAACTAAAAAGAAGACTACAGGAACACCTAGAAATTCTGAAGATACAGGAAGACATGAGAATTAATAACAACACGGGACTGAAGCTACATGAGGGGTGGATTGACATTGTTTACACTTAACCTTGAAACAGATGCTGAACAGATGTAAGAGTATAGGCACATCACCTTGTAAAATGCAGATGGTCAGTGCAGTTGACTTCACAATGACTTATAGATCGAATGTATTTTGTTCTGTTAAAGTCTGGTGACCAATTGGTTTAATAAGAGTAAGTTCAATGTTAACCTCTCTTTTATTTATGGTTTAATATCCCTAACAATATTTATTATTAATAGTGTAACCGTCTACCAGAATTTGGAAAATATAGGAGAAACTAAGACATTTACTGGTGGAGTTAATATGTTATACCATATGGTCATTGTATTCAGATTTATACTTGATAATTTAGTTTAGTGTACGTGTTACATTGAGAAATTGTAAATGCAGTGCACTGCATACATGGGTTATCCCGGTGTTTTGACAGGTTATTGGTTTTGTATTTGTTACGTTGTTACCATGTGTTTGTAAGCTAATGAGGGGTCCTTGTACCCGAAATGCATACTTACTTAAGTTTGATAAGTGATTATTAAAGACCACCTTTTTTATAAAAATTCTGGTCCTTCTTTCAGTCGGCCTTGGTGTGATAAGCCCTGCAAAAAATGTTATACCCTATTTGTTTGGTTATCTAATTCTGTCTAATCACATTCACAGTTGAACTGGAATATGAATACACAATGATACATTAGAATTGTAATGTGGGAATACGAGGGCAATGGGCGAGTACCGTAATCGCCACTTACAAGTCGTGTTGATAAAATTCGCTCACTTTGTCTTTTGGATGGCACGAGTGGCGAGGGGGTTGAGTAAGTCGGCAGGTGTTTGTGTTTCGAAATGACCGGAGACATGTTTTAACAAATCAACAAAGCATTCATTATGAGTAAATGTAGATTACTGGAGGTAATAGTAAGCTAGACACGGTTAAATGCGGTTACATACTAACGAATTTCTATACAAAAAGGGTACCTCTTAGCTATGGCTATTTCCATTACCTGTGGAGAGAGAGTTCTCAGATCGCTATATAAAATACTTCTATGCAGGAAGGAACTGTATGAGAGGATCAGTCCATAAAAAGAATCGTTGACCTTGTCTGTTGTCTTTTCGGCATGATCGGGACTCGGAGACTAAGTGTGTACTATTTCAAGCCGTTTCGATCGCATCGAGCTTCCGGTAGCTCTCGCTGTTATACAATCGTCGTGGGAAAGGAGTCACGTGACCGTCAAATGTTGACGATGACGAAGCATTCTTGACAACTAAGTGACCTCCGATCTCTTTCCCAGTGACCTCCGATCTGTTACTCCGTTTTTTTTTCGGGAATGTTTACATTACAAAAAACTGATTAGCATTAATTTTAAAATCTTCTTAAAAACCCTTGGGCTCACAATAAGAACCCTGGCATCTAGATAGCACTGACAAAATAGATAAGCACAATTAAAACACCACTTTGTGGTGTTTTAATTGTGCTTATCTATTTTGTCAGTGCTATCCACACCTGACAAAATACACACCTGACAAAATAGATAGCACAATTAAACTATCCACACCTGACAAAACACACCTGACAAAATAGATAGCACAATTAAAACACCACTTTGTACGCTTCCCTCTTATTAATGTCGTATGCATGTTAAGAACGTCGATATAATGTATGTACATCGTTCATTAAGCATGTTCCTTTGAGTGATATATGTATAAATGTATACAGATAGATTACTATCTGTGTTTGCACATATACTTAAATCACTACGCATGGGACAAATAAAAATGTGTTAATTTACATATATATATATATATATATAGGCCTATATATATGTTTACAGAAATAATAATAAATATACATTTATAAAATTAATATGCCTGTTATCTCTAGTCATTTTTGTTTTGCATTTTTCCCCCTTATACCACACAGTAATAAGAGGCTCTTTTCTATACATGTACCGTTGACAAGATAGATACTGATTCAGTGACTCGAATTATTATGAAAAGTTTATTTATAACATTCCTAATATGGTCGCCCGATCACTATGTCATACTTCAACAGCTGTACAATCAATCTAAGACAGTATCAGCCATTTGACTCTTACTGACTGTGATACTAAATTCAAAGCTATTATCGTTTATAATTAATTAAATAAGTTTAATTTATATCTGAAACTTTCATACTTTTCAGGCAAAATCCTGAATCGATTTTCAAGAGATACAAATAGCATGGATGACATGTTACCACTCGTTTTACTCGAAGCTGTCAGGGTAAGTTTAAATAAATGACTAATATTCTGAAATAATTAACTAAGCTTTAAAATATGAACATACATGATTATGCTGTAAATAAAGCAGTGTATTTCTACAAACTACACGATATAATAAAAATTGCTTAAAGTTATGCAAAATTAATAGTCGTATTACAAAAACATTAGAATTTATTATTAAAGTTTGTAAATTGGTGTTTAAAAAAACAAAATTTTTAATTTTTTCAAAAGAACAATGTATGAAAATATTGCCATAAACATATCGACATCTTTTGTAATCGAAAATAAATTATTATAAATTGTTAAACATTGTCATATTACTTTATAAGAATACAAAGTAAATCTACAGAATAGCATGTGTTCTACACATTTTTATTATACTAATAACATTACAGAGTATCAATATCATGTTGATCTGATTAATCAGCAACTCTTCTGTTGATTGGCACAAAACAAATTCTGAGTCTATTTCTTACAGAGAAATTTGTCTTGTTAGATCAACTTTGATTTACTTGTAATAATAACTGATAATTCAATATATAATATATAAAATATTTAGTTTTTCTATAAACCAATTTATTATATTTTTTCAGACATTTATTAGAGTAATCGGAATATTTGTTATCGAAGGAATTATTTGCCCTTATCTACTCATAGTGAAGTTTATACTTTTAATGTCATCTTATCTTATGTGGACGATCCATTGCGATGTTTTGAAAAGCATAAAATATCTGGAAGGAAAATGTAAGTATTTTAGATGCAGTGTGGCTATCATTAAAATTTCTCAATTCAGAGCAATTTGTTGGTGTAAATAATAAGCGGATTGACAAAAAACTTGTAAGAAAATATGAAAATGTTGCAAAAGAAGTTTAAGCGAAAAAAAATTAGTTTAAAAGTTTCTTATATGAAGCAATTTAGAGAAGAAAGCATGAAACAGAAGGAAATAAATAATGAAAAACATCCTTCAAACGACAATTTAATCTGTTATTAAAAACAGAACAAATAAAGTCAGCGAAAAATATAACATCGTGGCTCTGCAAAAACATGACTAAAATGCACTGAATATGATAACTTTCGGTGTTGTGCTGCAGTATTAAATATATTCCTGCGGAAAGTGACTTTAGATATATTGTATAATTACTTTGTTTTCACAGCGAGAAGTCCAGTATTTTCCCATCTGAGTGTATCCCTTTACGGACTTACAACAATCAGAGCATTTAATGTTAAAAATAAATTTATATCAGCTTTTAACGAATACCAGGATAAGCACACTGCAACGTGGTTCATTTACGTAGCATTGAATCGATGGATTTGCTCCTATGGTCACATTATATGTTTTCTAAACCTTATTGCCACTATTGTAGTTTTATGTATTACAATGCCATCAAGTAAGTGAAACTATTAAAATTTCTATGTTACGTAATATATTCTATGTTACGTAATAATATATTTCTTATCTTTAGTTGATGCAGGAAGCAAAATCGGGCTTATAATAAATTATGAATTCATTTTACTTTTGTATTTGGAATGGTGTATTAAACATTTATCTGAAACAGAGTATCAGGTAAGTTTTACATTAATCTTTTATTTATGAAAAATTAACACGAATCAATAATTTAATATTTTTATAATTATTATTTTACTAGCTGCAAGGACCCGCTTTGCTGGGCAAAAAGTAACGATAGTGAAGATTAAGATAATTACATTATAGCTAATCTTACCTGTTTTCACAAAATGCAAGAATTAGGTCCCCCGTTTCCAGACTAATTAGAGAATTTTTACGTTTAGTCAAACGAACAAATTTCAACGTTTCTGGAACGTTTTTAATCGTTTTATAATCGAACCAATTCGAATTTTATGTTCGAATTTAATTCGAACAAATTCGAAAAAATCGAACAAAATATTCGAAATAGAAAAACACTTTCAACTACTTTTAGCCTTATATCTCCCGCACCCTTATAGCTATCGAGACGCAACCACCATAGTGCACGAATGGAGACTCGGGGCTACTACCACATACAAACACCATTCACGTGCGATGTGTAGTTTTGGCTGAAAAATGAAATATAGGGACACACACGTCCATTTATATATATATATATATAGATAACAAATAACTTACATTAGTTCTTCACTTTTAATTTGCTAACATTATTCAAGTATAATTATGCCACACGAATGGATTCGTCACATAATACTTAATATAGGTAAAAGGAAATAAAGTTTTAATAAGTTTAGATTAAAAACATAAATGAAGGACAATAAATAACTAAGCTTAGAATGGGAAGAAAAAATTATTGGTTGAAAATGAAGACAATTCTGAAAGACCAAATGATCCTGTTTAATACATTTTACTTTACGATGTTATGCCTGAGAGTTTAAAGTAAATAAAGTTTTACAACGAATTACGAATAATTGTTAATTGAAAGTAACCTCACCATTTTTCAGATGAATTCCGTTGCACGTATACTGAATTATAGCGAGTTAAAATCGGAAGCAGGTTATGAATCTTCTCCAAACGAACAACCTCCTGCTAATTGGCCTCAGAAAGGAGAAATTAAATTTAAAAATGTTTCTTTGAAATATTCGAATGACAGAAGTATTGTTTTAAATAATTTATCCTTTTGTATTAAGCCAGGAGAAAAGGTAAGTTAATTAAAACATTTATTGCTCATAATTATTTTGAGCAATGTTGTATTTTTATGTTCGATTGTAGATAGGAATTGTTGGACGAACAGGAGCCGGAAAGAGTTCTATAGTTGCTAGTTTATTCCGTATAACAGAGCCCACAGGAACAATAACCATCGATGGAATCGACACTAAAAATATTGGTCTTCGGGATCTACGTAGTAAAATCTCAATTATTCCTCAAGTAATTTACAAAATAATTAAACAAATTCTTTATTAGTTCTTAAAATTATTTCATTTTTGGTTTTAAATGTTAGGTTAGCATTTATATTCCTATAAATACTGGTATAAATATAAATTGCCATAAATATCTTTTCACTCATAACTTAACACCTGTCATGTCATCGTTCGGTTTGGTTGCATATGTAATATATTTTATTTACCAGAATAAATTGTTGAACAATTTTGATATAAGAAAATAATGCAATTTTCCTGTGATCGCGTTGTTACAACAGATTGACTTGCAGCCATAATGTTTGAAGTAGAAATTTGCATAAAATGACACAAAAACCTTTTACCTGTAAAACGTGACTACTGGGATGACTGCTTGTGTCATCCACAAATTTTTAACTGTTTTGACGCTTCGGTGAAGACAATACGTATATTCTAACCAATTTAAACAAGCAATAAAATTTTGAGTTTGCTCTGGGTTCCCAATAAGAAAAATTTAATGTATAATTTTTTGTGCGAGGAAGAGATTGTCAATAGCAAATAATACCATAAATGAATGGCAGTAAAAATTCCACACATCTTCACTTGTTAACACCTATACAAAAACTGAAAACACATAAGAGTTTGTGAAGATGTCAGCAGGGCAGACTCAAACATTAACTTTATGAAGAAAATTTTCGCAAGTAATAAATACGATGTTAACGATACTAATCAAGAACGAAAACACAAAGTGTGGAGAGCACTAACTTCTTCCAAAACTTATGGCTTGAATAATTGGGAATTTGTACCCTTTAGTATAAGAATTAAGTTATAATTCTACTTTTATTTCCTGGTTCTATTGGAGATTTGTATATTAAGTTACATACATTGTTTTTAAAACAATTTCACTGAAGATGAAGATACGCCGTATAATCTAAACAGAAAAATACATAAAATAAAAGATATACGATAAATATATTACTATAATAAATATTCATATCGACTATTATTGACCCTGGTTAGCTTTTATTATTGGTTATTGTCAAATATTGTCACTTTCTGTTATATAAATTCAATTGTACTGTTAATGTATATAAAGAGATGCTCACATGGTTTTTCTATCAGCTTGTTATTCACAACGATTATTAAAATATCAGTTAAATTTGTCGACGCAAGCATCGGAGCATTCTAGTTAGCATAGAAACAAATAAAAAAGAATTAATTACAAATGGTTTTCCTAAAACGCAGAAACGTTCGTCAGAATACTGTTGAAAATGAACTGTTCATAACTATCATTGTCATGTGCTAAAACCAACATCCTTACATCCAATTCTCATGAAATAACATTCAAAATAAGATACTACATATTTCCGTTATGACTGCAAAAAAATACCGTGATATTTCTATCTCCAGTTGAAAACATAATGAAACAGAAAAGCATTGTTATCATTGTCACGCAATATGACATACATCATATATCCAATTAAAAAAAAAAAACACAGCAAGCAGCATGCACGCCGAATACCATCAAAAAGAGTCGAGCACGGACTCTGGCAATTCCTAGGTTTGCTGCTATGTTTTGCTCGATATGCCGACAGAGACTGGCCATTTTTTTCACTTTTATATAATAGATGTGTAGAATGTTTATCTCTGAATGCAAAGTTCTTAATTTATTTTTAACGAATTCAGAAATAAAAACAATAAATATAGCTTGTATGTTGTTTATAGGATCCGGTGTTATTTACTGGTCCTCTTCGCAGAAACATTGACCCTTTCAATGAATATTCGGAAGAAATGTTATGGCAAGCGATCGAAGAGGTAAGAAATTAATTTAAAGAATGTTTTAAATTCACAACTTTGTTTTAATTTTATTTTTATTACAGTAGAGAACTACTTAAATGCATCTGTTGTAAATATCGTTTTCATTTATTTGTGATTTTATATTATTTACAAGACTAGCCCATTCTTTTCTACGGTAAAATTTCAATTTATAGACTTTAAATTCATTGACGATATGTATGACAATTTTCATAATCATTCTATTAATTAATTAAAAGCAATGTATCTATCTCAAGATTCTTTTATAAAGCCTAATCTGAAATTTTTACAACATATCATTTACTCAATTCTCACATTATTGTCTTCATAAATCGAAAACTAAATCGCGTGATATTAATTTAATTAACTAAAACTTTACATCTCACAGACAGATTAGCTGTTATTATATTATTGAGCTATCATATTAAATGCAAATTTTGCCTATGTAAGATATCATCTAACTGTGAAGAAATTCATAAAAATGATGTTTGAATTAACAAAATACGTGTATATTAATTTGAGACAAAATTGGCAATGGATACAGAGAAATAGAAAGAAATAGTGGAAAAAGCATCAACTCCAATGGACAATAAGCCCAAGGTGAAAAATGATTGTGATAAAATTACGATGAAGAGTTTTTAAAAGATTTAATATAAACTTTGTATTCATTCGTAACGACAAAATATAAAAGTAAGGAAACCCATATGAGTTACATAAATTTCCAGGCTGTTAAGACATTTCATTAGAAATCTACATGTTATATAAAACTAAAGGAAATTGTGTGTGGCATCATCTGTTATGGTTTTTTTTTTTTATATAATATTATTCAAAATAACCATTTAAAACAATGGAGTCAGTCAATTATTAAAGTTAAAAAAGGTAAAAGCAAACCAAATTTGCAAAGTATTATTTAGAAGTAATCTTGAAAAAGTCTTTACAGGTTATTCCAAATTCAGAATACAGTGTAAAAATATCAATATTAAAAACCAAGAAAATTTGCCTGAATATAACTTAATGAGATTAGATATAGGATTGATCTACCTTTCTATTAATAATAATACCATTACACAGAGTGTATATAAGTTTGGAGCCTCAAATTATTTAAAAGATTTCATTAGTTTTGCACTGACCAATAATTTTTTACGGCAACAGAAAATCTTTATTGCCAAACTGATGGCATTGCCGTGGATATAGTAATTGGACCAAAATTAGCAGAAATTTACATGTTAGATATGGATAAAACTTTATCAGACCTAAAGGGCATTATATTTTTTGCAAGGAACGCTGATGACTTATTGATTATATATAATAGTGTAATAACGACACCTATTCAAATGTTGAAACAAGCCAATAGGATTAATTCAAATATAAAATTCACCCAAGAAACGGAAAATTATAACAAAATAAATTACTTAGATATAACAATTACAAGATTTATAGATTGTCTTGAATATTGTAAATTTGAAAATCCATGTAGTGCTAAAAAAGTTATAAACTTTAGATCGTATTGCCCTATAAATCAAAAACGTAATATATATTTAATGGAGATAAAAAAAATATATTTTTCAGAACAACAAAAACTGATATATGAAAACAGGAAATTAAAACAACACAAAAGAAATATATTCAAAACGGGTATACAAACAAAATATTAAATAATTTCTACAACCAATTTATATTAAACTAGCTGTTACCCGCGACTTCGTCAGCGGAGGTTTTGCAAGCGAACCCCATTTACATCCAATATTTCAATAACCATAGTAATTGTTATATAACACCTACCGCTGAAGAGAATTGCCGAAAATCAAACGAACTATTTTCAATTTGATCAATTTTCTGAAACGTTTACAATCGTTCTATAATCGAACCAATACGCAATAACAAATTCGAANACTTAATCCTCTCCCTCTCCCCCCCGCGTTGGAATTTCGAAAAATCCTTTCTTAGTGTGCGTTTCCATGACGTACCCTAACTGTGTACCAAATTTCACCTCTTTAGGTTAAGCGGTTTGCTCTGGGCGATGATGAATCAGTGAATGAATGAGTGAGTCAGTCAGGACAAGCAATTTTATATATTTAGATAGATATAAAATGAAAGAGAAAAAAGAAACAAAAAAGTACTTATTATTTCGTTATATAAAAGACATATTATAAATATACTAAAATACTTAATCAAAATTTAATTAAACTAGCTTCAACTCCAGATAATAGGTTGTCCAATATGATAATTATAAGAAGTATTAGAAAGGACACATTAGAAGAAGAAGGCGTGGTCTGCAGACTCTAATGCACATGTTATATTCCAAACTTCTATATTGGTGAAACGAAAACAAAATTGAAGACTAGTTTGTCAGAACATTTAGCAGCTGTAAGAGTAAAAATTAATAATTCTCCTGTGTTTCATCATTTTTGTATTAATAACTGTGAAATTAACATTAACAATGTAAATATTGTTTATAAGAAAAAAATAATGTAAAAAGAAAAGTTAATAAGCATTTTTCCATAATTATGCAAAATAATACGGTTAATTTAAATACAGGTGTGTTGACATTTTCACACTGAGAGACTTGTCGAATATATACTCGTAGTTGGAATTCGTATTAGAAATTTATGATAAAAATTTCTTGGAATTTAAACTGTATGCTGAATGCTAAATGCTGTATGCTGGTGATAGCCTAATATTTTTTGCAAAAATGCATTTAGGGGACTTAACAACGAAAGAAAGTGTTTTTCTCAGCGAATTTGCTTTGCTTTTACCTTTCTGAAATTTAGTTTTTACTAGATTATTGAGGTAAAGTTTTAGAATATATAAGTTACCTACTCTCTCTACGTCAGAAAAAAAAAACAGAATAATTGATTTTTGCGTATTTTTATACAATACAATTGAGTAAGAATCGGATAATAATATTATTATGAAATAGTCAGTTTAATTTAAAGAATAGGAATGAGTTATATAAAAAAATTTGTAAATGCTAGTAAGCAGTAAAATCTTCAATATGTTCGACCTTTGTCGAGATATATGTGTTTCTTCTGTATCTCCCTATTCCCTCGAAATTTTTTCACCAAGTTTTAATACCTCAATGAACCTTATACACAAGTTACCAAACAAAATTTCGTTTCTTTATATTTTCCATTTTGAGATTTTTAACGAAATAGACTCAAACACAGACACAAACACATACATACGTATTTCGGACAAGAATTTTTTTGGCTTTTTTTAACTTGAGAGATATCAAAATATTACAATTCCAGAAACTCGGAGGGAGAAATGTTACACGTTTGTAGAATTATAAGATGAGAAATGTGAGATGAGGATAGTTTTGTTAAAACGTCCAGGAAATTAAAAAGATATTAAAAATTTCAGATGATTACAATACTTTCTTGTGTTCTGTAGTAACAGCAGGAAAAGTAAAACCGTAATCAATAACACAATACTATTTACTTTCAGTGGCATTTCAGTCTTGAAAATTTAAAAATAATTTTAAAGTTTATTACCAGGGACATGGGCGTAGCCAGAGTTTTGTTGTGGGGGGCCTAGTAGAGGCCAAACTAACACAAAATTGAAGTATTTCAAATTATTCATAACATTGGGCACAGTGGACCTTTTTTTTTATATTAGTATTCAAAATTTTTAGCTCTAAGTTTTTTGTTGTTTCCAAATCGGCTTAACACTTTTTCGGCTGTGATTTTCTGGGGGGGCACCAGGTTCACTGGGGAGGGCCGTGCCCACCCAGGCAGGGAGCCTGGGTGGGCACGGCTTCGCTACGCCCATGACCAGGGATGTGAATCATCTACTAAATACTATAAAAAAATTTTTCTGTAAATACCTTGAATTTATGTTTTTTAAGACCAACTATAGGTTTTTTAATACTTCAACAAAGAAAGTTAAGTAGGGCTGTCTTATTTAGCAGAAGACTTAGCCCTGTTTTGAAGTTGAAAGAAGAGTTTAGTAAAGTAAGAAAAAGATGGAAGATGAAAGTTAGAAGGATAGGACAGTGTGAAAAAAAGAGTATCATGGCACCCCCATGGAACCCCAGGGGCATCTGCTTCTGCGTTAATTCAAACAACATATGTACAAAAGTATAAAATACAGAGTGACAAATATATACATTATACAAAAGTGCAGAGTAACAATTTCCATGTGTCATTGCAACTTGCAATAACATTAAAGACAAGATGGTACTTTTAAACCGTACAGCAAATACATACTTTCCAATAATAATTTAACATAGGTTTAGTATTACTTATGCCTTTTCCAGAGGAATATCTGGATTACAATTGATGGAATTGCTTATTTCCGTCAGTTGCAAAAGTTTAACCATTTAATATTTTTGATGATTCCAAATGGGCTACATAAGAGTTAACTTAATTAAATGAAGGTTTTGTTAAATTAAACAATGAATTTAGCAATAAAAAATATTATACAATGTATTTAGGAAAGAATTGAGCCATTTACCCTGTTTGTGTACGAAACATTGTACAATTAAGAATGGAGGGTATTAGCTGCCGTTAAACATATTTACATCTATATACCAATACAGTTTTTATGAAAATTATGTACACTAATTACAACCTTAGTCGGCATATAAATAACAATGACCTCAACACAAAGAATAGTCATTAGAGATTCAAATGTTGGAAAATTGTTACAGTTGAATATACAAATTAGCATTAATAACACAATAATTTTTAATTAGTCTGTGTTTGAACCCTCTTCTTCTGTTGAAGTCTCGCTGTCTTCATCTATCTCTTCCTCTGTTTCACTGTTGTCGGTTGAATTTCCATCAGTCTCTTCATCTTGTGTTTGTTGCGTTGTAGACTTGTTTTTTAACTTTTTTATTTGAATAGTGTCGGGGAGAAGAGCTTTAGTTTTTTCGATAAATTGCTCGAAACTCACCCATAGTTGCTTTTGGTTGAAAATGTCTTTGGGGTCAGGTGGCCAGGAACATCCGTGTTGTATACATTCTCTGTAAAACTGAAAACGTTGTTCTTCGAAAGTTTCACATTCATAGGCGAAGTGCATCGCATCTCCAACTGTAGTATTGTCGCATGAACACTTGTCACTGTTTATCTTTTTAATTCTATATAAGTAGGCTTTAAACTTCCCGTGGTTTGTTAAACACTGAGAGGTGTTGGGGTTTGGCTTATAATGTTTATTTTTAAGTCTATCGGTGATTGAGGGGATGTACTTGAAACATGTTCTGCCTGTATTGGATTCCTCCCACTCCCTTTGCCATATTTCGTTTCTCCATTTCTTTAGGTAGTTTTCCAGTCCTGCTTTTGGGAGTCTATTATATGTGATATTTGTTGTATTGTAACCAGCACGTTTTGCTAAATTATCAGCGATATCATTTCCTTTTTTATTCGTGTGTGCCGGGATCCATGAGAATTGAATATTTGTTAGATCTCCCAAACTTTGTGCTTCTTTGATAACTGCTGTTCCTAGTATAGTTGTCTTTCCTGTCTTTGTTAGGATTTTTAGTGCCGTTCTGCTGTCTGTCAAAAATCTTATTTTACCTTTATAATAGTTAATGTTTTCCTTCACTCTCTTTATTGCGTTAAAAAGCGCCCAAAGTTCGGCTTGTGTTATGCTACAGTAATTTTCCATTTTCAGACTTGCTTTGTAAACGATTCTCTTTTTTGATTGTTTAATTATACAGATGCCCGCACCCACACCTTCTTTGTGCTTTGACCCATCTGTATAAATCAGCCATTGAAATTTTTTGTCTTCTTCTTGTTCGTATTCTAGTTTAACCTCGTAGCTATTTCTTTTTGTAGGGTGGATTTCAAATTCTATCTTGTTTTCCATTCTGTCAATCTCCACTTTTCTGATCATCGCTGGAAGTTCATTATATTTTTGGGGTAAGATCTTATATTTGATATGTTTATCTATTTCTTGTTGAGGTTTTTTCCAGTAGTCATTATTTGTTATGATCCAGCTGTAAGCATTTATTTTTGCTGTTATATAGATAGGTGCGATTCCCCCCATAACCAACATTGCATCAGTTGGGGCCGTGCGGTAAGATTTAGTAAGATTTATTGCCGCCTTTCTTTGAACAGACAGCAGTTTTCTTTTAATATGCGTGTTCTGAAGGGTTTTTTAATACTGTGTAACCAAAATTTATATCTAGGTTAACCACATCCTTTTAATTATATGACTGTCAGGTCGAATTTCTTGAAAATTGTATAAACGGTGCTCCACCGTATAAATTGATTAGCTAATTCTATTAATCACATACTTATTTAATAAAATGTTTTAGGTACAGTTAAAAGATGTTATAAAAAATTTGCCTGGAGGAATGGATACACATTTAACAGAAGGAGGGCGAAATTTCAGCGTGGGAGAAAGACAGTTAATTTGTCTTGCCAGGACAATCCTTTGTCAGAATAAAATTCTTGTCATGGATGAAGCAACATCCAATATCGATAAAATGTAAGATAATTGAGTTGTGTAATTTTATATTTTAAGTTTATGATTACTTTAAAATACCATATAAACCATATAAATTATTGTGTAAATACATATCGTTCATTCATTCCATATTTAAAAAATTAATATTATTCGTTTGTTTCGCTGTTTTCATAAATTACATATTCAACATTTATATCGGAAAATTAGAATAATTCCCAAATAAATAACAGGAATTTTTTGTGTTTAGAATTTTTAGTATTAACAGTTTTTAGTAGAGTATATTCTACTTAATAAATATCTTGTGTTAAATATTCTAGCTTGTATTAAATATGAATTTATATTTTAACAATTTAAAAACATTAAGTTTAATTAGGTTATGTTAAACGTGAAAAATGTTCAGTTTTATTTACTTACAGAATAAAATCAATCACGTTTTGTGCTTCCATACATACACTAATCTAGCGCATAAACATCATAAGAAAGAACATATCTTGAAAAACTTTAAATAAAAGAAATTTACACTGCGAACTGAACGAACACTCTGCTGTTATTGCGCTACTCCGAAACAACTCTCAGAAGTAAGGAAAAACTTATTTTACAATCTTTTCAATCAGAAATGTTTTCATTGGAGACAAGGAAATTCCTGTGTAATCACTTGTTCTACGATGCTAAGAGAGGTTTCAAAATAATTCGTCGTCTCGTGGAAAGAATTTCAGTAAACATACATGGAGGTTTTTATGACTGAGCTAGTGTTTGATATAGCGTCGAGATTGTTACTCATGCTTAGCGCTTGTTATGTGTTCTGTGTTTTTCAATCCTCTGTTTTTTTTTGGATATAGCTATATTTAAACTTGACTTTTACAATTATTTGATATTTAGTGGTCTGTATAAGAAAAAAGTGATACGGATTTTTTTGTATTTCCTGATGTGACAATGAGTTGAGTCTTTCTGGTGTTTTCATATGATGTTAATGCAACACATTTATAATGAAGGCGCTGTTAGTTCTGACAATTTCATTAACCAATTACCATTTTTAAAATATATTTGTATGAATAACCCAGTCTGAATTGCTAAGATGAAAAATGCTTTCAAGCGTCTTTTATACTTTTATGGAAATATTCTATATTCCAAAACTCCTTTAAAATTTTCTATATTCTGCATTTGCAATTGTTTTTTGTAAATGAGTAATTGGAGCCATCCTTACTTTCAGCATTGTTAATGATGAATGATTAGAAATAAGATGGGTTTCCAATGTGTAGGCATGAGATGAACTTAAAAAAATTAGTGTGTTCATAATAATACAAAGTTTTGGTGATTTAGACAATTCTGAAATATTAAAATTAAGACTTACATCGTCGCTGAATGTTAGTAGTTCGTATTTATTAATCAATCTCATATTATTTTTACTTATATGTTAATATTTAAAAATATGATTGCATGAAATAGAAACAATATTTGATATTATAAAATACATATATTAACTTACTAACGTATTTAAATTTCTTGCAGGACTGACACTCGTATTCAGAAAATTATTCGGGAGAATTTCAAATCTTGTACAGTGTTAACGATAGCACATAGATTAAATACTATTATCGATTCAGACAGAGTTATGGTAAGTTTTATGACGTAAAATAATATAAACAAATATAAGTTCCATTTAAATTTTTAAATTTTTAGGTATTACATTCAGGAACTATTCAAGAATTTGATGCACCATATACGTTACTAAATGATGTAAATAATACTTTTTATAATTTGGTGAAGAACACAGGAAAGACTTCAGAGAAAGAACTTTATTATATAGCCACCAATAAATTCTGTGGTCAGGAACTTACAATGAATACAAAATTATAAATAAATGGATGCTTATGATACAAATTAATAATCTAGAACTTACAAATAATATTCAACATCTAAAACTTTTTTCTTAGAAACATGTCTTTGGTCATTCGTTTCATGTAAGAATTCATATTGCTGACATCTTAAATTTTCAATTTTTTACTATACTATTCATAAGAAAACGTTGTTAGATTTATGGTTAGTCGTTTTTTAAATGAATATTTTGTAGATGTCCAATGTGAAGGTTTAGTTAAAATGACGATGATTGAAATTTTGCTGAACAACAGAAAAATATTCGTTAATATGATAAAAGTTAGTAATTTTATTGTACTGTTAACATTTATATAAAGTTTTTGGAAATTATTAATAACAGGAAAATAGCCTTTTCAGAACTGTTATAATATATTGTGAAATAATATGAATAATATTGTTTTCACCACAGAAAACATATAGATCTATTGTAATTATTGTATTGATTTTGTGTGATTTAACAGATAATAAAGAAAAATACGTATCATTTTTGAGAAATTTTTAAAGTTTAGTTCGAATTACTTTTCATAATTATCATTGAATAAACTATAACATATTTTTCATTAAACGTAATATTTTTTACTATTATAATAACATCATTTGACTTCTATCTCTCTTTTCACATAGAGTTTATTGTTATTTTTTCATGCAGATTAAAATAACAAATAATTTGAAGTTTATAGGTATTTTCTTCATTTTAGTTTTTCAAAATATATAATTTTCTAAGTTACAAAATCTTCTCTTGATTAGAATCGATTAGAAACTACTGTAACATGCAAATACACAATCGTGAAGATGTAAATACAAAACGAATCTGTCGTAGAGAATAATACTATTTTTTATATTCTTTCTTTATTCTTAATTCTTAAATTGATATTAATTTCATTTCTATGAGCTATATAGTTATTCTTTACAATGTGATTGTTGCATATTGAGGTTGTTTAATAGATTTTTCTCAGTCATGGTTCCAAAAAAAATTCTATAATCTAACTCTGCTATAATAAAATTTTTCCTTTTATTATGTAGCAATATTATTCACATATATTCACCTTTACCATTATTCGATGATACTAGAAGAATTTTTTAAGTTATAATGCTGTTTGTGCATTTCACATCGTCTTCATAAATCATAATAGTCGACTATTTGGTTGTCCACAGATCACTTATTTAATTAATTCGTTTTTCATATAAAAATCATTTGCCTTTAAATTATCAGCAGCAAATATTAATGTTCACTTTAATATTTTGAGCCACGTCTAGTTTCCAAATTACATATCTTATTTCAGAAACTGCGTGAACATCCTCCAAAAGAATTTAATATATAATCGAGACGGGTTGATAATAATAATAATAATAAGCGCAGAGCCCAAACGCTTAGGAGTTGAAAGTTGAAATTTGGTACACAGAGTACGTGACGAAAACGCACACTAAGGAGGGATTTTTCGAAATTTCCCCCGGGGGAGAAAGACAGGATTAAGGTTTCGACAATGAAAGTGCTAAATATATTAAAATAATAAATAAATTTTATTATTATGTAAAAATAAATAAAAATTATTTGAATAAAAAATACAGATAACACGTTATAATTATAGTTTTGTAATACATTAATAAGTTGATTTTTTATAATATATTAAATATATTATTTGTGTACGTAAAAGATAGTTAGTATTATTGTCTCTAGATGGCGACAATGTAAATATAATATATCAATTTCGTTCCACCGTTTGTTTATTAAAAAATTCAAGTAATTTAACTTCATTCAAAAATTGTTAAAAACACAATTCTTAATGTTAATATTTTTATTAACGAAATTACAAGTAACATTTTTAATTCTATTTTTTATTTCAATTATTTTTATATTTTTATTAATGTTTAATAAAAAATGTTGTAAAATGTGTGTATAAATATTGTAGTGTTTTAATGTAAACACATAAAATTTACACTACAGTGAGTTATCAGGAAACAAGTAATTTGGGCAGGTTTTTAGTTTAAATTATCGTTAAAAGATGGCATAGAGATAGCTTAGTCATAAATCATCAGCGAATATTACTTTTTTTACTGCAAGTTAAAATTTTCTTTAGTAATTACATAATTACCGTTACTGACGTGCAATTAACGCTTAATTGTTTTCTAATAAAATATTTTTATCAAATTCATTCAATCGTTCTAAACTTCTAATGTGCAGATTTGACTTTGGTAATATTTTTTAATGTAGTTTCTGATTCATAAACATACAACAGTTTTTTAATGAATAGATTTGATTATATATACGTTTAATTAAATATAGGTGACAGAAATGGAAGAAAAGACTTGTCTTGTTTGCAGAGTATGTGTATAAAAACGAAAAACATACAAAATTACTTTCGAATTCCACAACAATTAATTATCTAATCGTATTGAAAAGTTTGACAATTGATTACTTAACATTTTGATGCCACTGGTAACTTTTATTACGAAGTGGGAGATCTGACTGCAACATTTAAAATATTTATATAATCGTTCATATAATAGGGTAAAAATCAATTATTATAGTCTACTGTTATTTAATAGTGTATATATATATCTATATATATATGTTATTTACACTATTAAATAACAGTAGATTATAATAATCGAGTATTACCCCATTATCTGAACGATTATATATCCTATATATATATATATATATATAGGATATATAATCGTTCAGATAATGGGGTAATACTCGATTATTATAATCTACTGTTATTTAATAGTGTAAATAACATATATATATAGATATATATATACACTATTAAATAACAGTAGACTATAATAATTGATTTTTACCCTATTATATGAACGATTATATAAATATTTTAAATGTTGCAGTCAGATCTCCCACTTCGTAATAAAAGTTACCAGTGGCATCAAAATGTTAAGTAATCAATTGTCAAACTTTTCAATACGATTAGATAATTAATTGTTGTGGAATTCGAAAGTAATTTTGTATGTTTTTCGTTTTTATACACATACTCTGCAAACAAGACAAGTCTTTTCTTCCATTTCTGTCACCTATATTTAATTAAACGTATATATAATCAAATCTATTCATTAAAAAACTGTTGTATGTTTATGAATCAGAAACTACATTAAAAAATATTACCAAAGTCAAATCTGCACATTAGAAGTTTAGAACGATTGAATGAATTTGATAAAAATATTTTATTAGAAAACAATTAAGCGTTAATTGCACGTCAGTAAAGGTAATTATGTAATTACTAAAGAAAATTTTAACTTGCAGTAAAAAAAGTAATATTCGCTGATGATTTATGACTAAGCTATCTCTATGCCATCTTTTAACGATAATTTAAACTAAAAACCTGCCCAAATTACTTGTTTCCTGATAACTCACTGTAGTGTAAATTTTATGTGTTTACATTAAAACACTACAATATTTATACACACATTTTACAACATTTTTTATTAAACATTAATAAAAATATAAAAATAATTGAAATAAAAAATAGAATTAAAAATGTTACTTGTAATTTCGTTAATAAAAATATTAACATTAAGAATTGTGTTTTTAACAATTTTTGAATGAAGTTAAATTACTTGAATTTTTTAATAAACAAACGGTGGAACGAAATTGATATATTATATTTACATTGTCGCCATCTAGAGACAATAATACTAACTATCTTTTACGTACACAAATAATATATTTAATATATTATAAAAAATCAACTTATTAATGTATTACAAAACTATAATTATAACGTGTTATCTGTATTTTTTATTCAAATAATTTTTATTTATTTTTACATAATAATAAAATTTATTTATTATTTTAATATATTTAGCACTTTCATTGTCGAAACCTTAATCCTGTCTTTCTCCCCCGGGGGAAATTTCGAAAAATCCCTCCTTAGTGTGCGTTTTCGTCACGTACTCTGTNATATAATGGGGTATATATATATATAGGATCAAATGTATATCATCGATACTAAAAAGTGCAATGCCCTAGATTTACAAAAGCCACCACCATACTTTCACGACGTTCAGCATTATAAACTATACCCCGTTTTATCTCTTTACATCTGATTAAAAAGCTGCAATTTTTTATTTTAAAGTATAGACCTTTCTATGTAACATATATAACAGAATAATCGAATCTTTATTTAAAAAAGATTTTCTTTTGATTATATCAAAATCTTTAATTGTATATACTTTTTAAACATACATAATATTTTAGTCAACAATCATAAATGCTGATATGTTATTCATAATTCTATAATATTATTATAAATGTACAATCATTTATATAGAACTAATGAACATCTGGTTTACAAGTATCCTAAAAGCTTAGACATCTGAACTGTAATAATAAAGTCATTAGACTTTGTAATGCAGAATGTTTAGTGTATTGTAAATTGAAAGGTTGCAATCTATTGATATAAATTTTATCTTACTTGTTAGACATTTCCAGTGGTGTGATATATTTCAAAGAATTTTTCACGTAGTAAATTTCGCACTTTTTGCCTCAAATACCATGTTTCTTTTCTAATTTTTTTTTTTTTCATTTTGGCATCACACTTGCTGCTTGTGTAATTTTTGGCCGATATTATTATTAATGATTTTCTCTTTGTCTTATAATTATTTCTAAGTGTTCATAGCATTTTCTTTTATAAGTATTTGATTCTTTTTAAAATATTTTGACAGTTTCCTTTACACTTTGACAGCCTTCTTTATTACAGCGGATAGCTACAGCCGAGTTAATATTATTGTACTTAATGGCAGAAATATGTTCAAAACGAACCTTTAATTTCCTACCAGTTTTCCCTATGTAAAATTTGGGCATGGTACAGTCACACTTTAAATTGTAGTTAACTGATACATTCATTTATTTTCTTATGTAAGCTGTCGTGACTTTCGAGTACATAAATAATACCATAATTATTTAATTTATGTTTAATTTTTTTTTAAATATTCATTACGTAAGGGATTTTAAAAAAAAGTTATTTCATCAATTGGTTGTTTGCGTGTATTAACTTTTTTATTATTAATCCAGTTATTGATCTCGCGCTTTCTATAACAAAGTACATTTTTATGATGTCTTGTATTGCATTGAATTTTTCGGTACCATATGTAGTACGTTGTGTAGTTTTATCCAATTATGTGAGAATACGGACGAGGGTCCTGGCCCTCTAATCGTCAGATCCGCTAGACTTGCTCACTTTGTCACTGGATGGCTTGATTTTTAACAGAACCCGAGTGGTAAGATCCTGTGTGGGTTGTGCATAAAGAACGAATACCAGACGAGAAGGACATTAAATATAAAATTAACAATTTAATTATTTCTAACAATACTACAATATATTGGATACAAAGGAATAATACCATATAATAACAGTATGGAATACCTATGTGAGGATAGTTCCTATCTCTATGTTATTTAGAATAAGCCCGAGAGAGAGAGTTTTACATTAGATTTACCTCGTTGTTCATGTTGGGATCTTGTACCTTATAGATTCTCTTCCTGCAGAATGGAGTTGGGAGGACAGGCTGAACCAGGGAGGAGGAGCACCTTGCTATAGCACCAATTTGAACGAACTCCCGAGAGTCCGCTAATCAGCCCTTTTATCCCCAATTATTTCATAATATTTTCTTAGAAATTGGTTATGACATTTGAGCAGGTGGTGTGCAAAATTCTACGATACAAGGCGTGGAGGAAGGAAGCAAAACATCCTCAGTTCTTGGAAAAGTGCTACGTGACACAGCAGTTTTACAGGATGTAAAGTTTATAACCTTATTAGGTTATGTTTTATTAATTATTCCAAATTTTATCATTCTTTTTATATAGTTGAGTGAAATTAAAGCATAGTATTTATTACATTAAAATTTTATATTAATTATCTCAAGAACACCGTCAGATTGTCACAATTACATGTATAAACTATTTTTTTTAAATATAAATGGGTACTTTAAATGCTGTCAATAGTACAGTTTTTTTTTTATTTTTTGAAAATTGTTTTGTCTTTGAGTCTTGTGACTAGAATGTCTAAGAATGGTAAGTGACAGTTGCTTTCAGGTTCTAGATCAAATTTCATGTCAATATCTATTTCATTTAAATGTTCCAGAATTTGGTCAGCCTGTTGTGATCATATATGACAAAACAATCGTCAACGTAATGGTACAGTTTTATTATTTCCCTGATTCTAAAAGGGTTAAAGAATATAACAGTATTTCACAATATAAGTATAATTTTTACAAAAATTTTTCTAACGAAGAAACAGAATATAGAAGTTTTTTGAAATTAACTGATGAGTCCAATGCATTTTTACGATTGCCCAATTGAACTTATCTTAAAAGGAAGTAGGTTATGTAGATTTATTTTTTTTCGATGTTGTATTGCATTGATAATTTATCATGATATAAACATACATGTGAATTTAATTAATTATTTTAATTAAGGATAATTGAAGTGAGTAATTTCTATTTGTTATTTTGTTTTCAGTTGAATGAAAAGGATAGAATGAGGAATAGATAGAGTTAAATTATTAGTGGAATAATTTTAATATTTAAAGAATATTAATATATTATAACTTTTATATATATTCTAAATTTTATTTGACATTTATACTTCCTATATATATTATTTTTGTTTTTCTATAGCTAGCATAGAACTTTAGATAATGCAACTTAGAGCAATTTGGAAATAGCTCATATCCTATTGTCATAGATATCTTGAGTTACAAGTATTACTCTCTATATAATTTAACAGCTATCATCGAAAGATAAAGAGATTAAATAATTTGATCATTAGTTATTCTACATTAAATTTACGAAAGAGAAAGAGTATTTTAGAAATTATTTTTGTTGTTGTTGTAATAATACTTTGACATTGAAGGTCTCTTACGAAATTTCATTGTCTAATGAATATAAACCCAGAAAATTTTTAAGTAAGAGGATAACATTTTGATTTTTATGAGATATTCTACAGAGACATAGACCATAATTTATTAAGTGTTTTAGAAGAGAAGACATCGACTTTTGGAACTTTTCGTTCAATATAATTTATTCACCATTGAAGACAAACAAAACCTGAACTATGATCTTGAACGAAATTAAGTCAACAAGGAGAGACTAAACCTGTGAATGAGTCATAACACACTACCCACGACAACGTGGAAAGAACTGTTTACAGAATTTGATAACTTCGAGAGGAAGATAATCGAAATGAATTGTATTCCACCTACACTTGAAATATTTTTATTTTAACCATATATGATCAATGTTGTTTTTACATATGTAATCGCAATATTTATTATAATCTCACTTAACTGAGAATTTAAGAATCATGTATAGAATAATGGCGCATTTTTCATTTTGTTTGTAATTTTGATTAAAAACCTGAGAAAATTTAAAATTGTTAACGAAATATAAAAATCATGCTAATTTTAAATTTTGGATGATTTTTGAAGAAAAGAGAGTAATGTGAGATCCGCAAGGGTCGTTTTTATTAATTAATTTAAAATATCATAAAACATTTAATTCTTGATAAAACAAAGTAAAAATATACAATTTTCTTTTTCAATGAAAAGAGAGAAGTTGAACTTCTTCTACACGGCTAACTTGCATTATGAATCAGTTTTGCACTCGGTACAGGACACTTGGAGAGCTGTCTATAAATAGAGGCTTTCTCCTTCCAATTGATATAGTTATTCAGAGGAAGATTACCATACAATTTGGCAGTTCATAAGAAGAAGAATTTCCCATATAGTTTATGCAGTATGGCAATATAAAAATCAGAAATATTTTTATAATGAGCACATAAATGTCACAATTCACAAGTTTTTCTCCTATATTCTGAATGTACAGGCAACCACAGACAAGAATAAGCTTCATATTGTAAAGGTAGTATAATATGTTAGATGGTTATAAACTCTCTCTCACGTGTATAGGTTAATTAATATTAAGTTAGATAGTTGATTTCTCTACCAGATAGGTCTAGAATATATCATTTGTAATCCCATTAATTGTATTATTATTTTATTTGATTCTATTAAATTATATTGTTATTTGTTTTAAAATTTGGTCTCTTTAATGACTAAATCCAAAGCCTACGTCCATTCCACTTACTCATGTTTCTCCCACTCAATATTACTATAAAAAGCCATTCTTTGATGACAGAAGCTAATTTTACTGATTAGTTTGCCAATTAATTAATTAATTAAGTGGTACATTAGTTTTACCAACTCCGTATCTCTGGCTAGACCTCACAAAAGTAAANACATTTATACTTCCTATATATATTATTTTTGTTTTTCTATAGCTAGCATAGAACTTTAGATAATGCAACTTAGAGCAATTTGGAAATAGCTCATATCCTATTGTCATAGATATCTTGAGTTACAAGTATTACTCTCTATATAATTTAACAGCTATCATCGAAAGATAAAGAGATTAAATAATTTGATCATTAGTTATTCTACATTAAATTTACGAAAGAGAAAGAGTATTTTAGAAATTATTTTTGTTGTTGTTGTAATAATACTTTGACATTGAAGGTCTCTTACGAAATTTCATTGTCTAATGAATATAAACCCAGAAAATTTTTAAGTAAGAGGATAACATTTTGATTTTTATGAGATATTCTACAGAGACATAGACCATAATTTATTAAGTGTTTTAGAAGAGAAGACATCGACTTTTGGAACTTTTCGTTCAATATAATTTATTCACCATTGAAGACAAACAAAACCTGAACTATGATCTTGAACGAAATTAAGTCAACAAGGAGAGACTAAACCTGTGAATGAGTCATAACACACTACCCACGACAACGTGGAAAGAACTGTTTACAGAATTTGATAACTTCGAGAGGAAGATAATCGAAATGAATTGTATTCCACCTACACTTGAAATATTTTTATTTTAACCATATATGATCAATGTTGTTTTTACATATGTAATCGCAATATTTATTATAATCTCACTTAACTGAGAATTTAAGAATCATGTATAGAATAATGGCGCATTTTTCATTTTGTTTGTAATTTTGATTAAAAACCTGAGAAAATTTAAAATTGTTAACGAAATATAAAAATCATGCTAATTTTAAATTTTGGATGATTTTTGAAGAAAAGAGAGTAATGTGAGATCCGCAAGGGTCGTTTTTATTAATTAATTTAAAATATCATAAAACATTTAATTCTTGATAAAACAAAGTAAAAATATACAATTTTCTTTTTCAATGAAAAGAGAGAAGTTGAACTTCTTCTACACGGCTAACTTGCATTATGAATCAGTTTTGCACTCGGTACAGGACACTTGGAGAGCTGTCTATAAATAGAGGCTTTCTCCTTCCAATTGATATAGTTATTCAGAGGAAGATTACCATACAATTTGGCAGTTCATAAGAAGAAGAATTTCCCATATAGTTTATGCAGTATGGCAATATAAAAATCAGAAATATTTTTATAATGAGCACATAAATGTCACAATTCACAAGTTTTTCTCCTATATTCTGAATGTACAGGCAACCACAGACAAGAATAAGCTTCATATTGTAAAGGTAGTATAATATGTTAGATGGTTATAAACTCTCTCTCACGTGTATAGGTTAATTAATATTAAGTTAGATAGTTGATTTCTCTACCAGATAGGTCTAGAATATATCATTTGTAATCCCATTAATTGTATTATTATTTTATTTGATTCTATTAAATTATATTGTTATTTGTTTTAAAATTTGGTCTCTTTAATGACTAAATCCAAAGCCTACGTCCATTCCACTTACTCATGTTTCTCCCACTCAATATTACTATAAAAAGCCATTCTTTGATGACAGAAGCTAATTTTACTGATTAGTTTGCCAATTAATTAATTAATTAAGTGGTACATTAGTTTTACCAACTCCGTATCTCTGGCTAGACCTCACAAAAGTAAATTTTGCTTTAATGAGAAAAATGCACATGTTTAATAATGCACAACATTTTAAAGCTATGTGCAATATTTCACCTAAACATAATGACAAAAGACCAGGAATTAGAAATAAATTTAGCAGAAAAAATATATCTCTTTAAGAAAGAGAAATAAACTCCCGAGTATCTTCCACAATAAAGAACATAAGAAAAAAAATCAAATCGATAGGGATATTGACTACTGTAGAAATCATCATCCGAGAAGTCTGTACAGGGAAAAATATTTCAGACCTACATAACAAAAAAGCGACAGGAGGAAAAATACTAATACAGTAGAGTCTCGAAAACTCAGCCTAATGTCTACTGAAGGGTGGCCGTGTTTGTGAATATGCTGGGTTATCGGAAATGGGGTTAAAAAAATAAGTATAAGTGTTTTCTCAGAAAATACTATACTGTACTTGTATGTATTGTTTACTTGAGAATACAACAGAAAATAAACTGCCCAAATACCCTTAAACAAGAGAGAAGTACTGCACGTCCTATATGAAGGCATAGAGCCTTTACTACATGAAAATAAAAATTAATGGATACACTGTGTACATTAATTCACCTGATAAGACAGACCCCAGAAAAATAATTTATGAGGCATAAAGCAATCTATAATAAAAAGTAATTAACTAATTATTCTTTTGCCCTGCCAGGGTGTGGCCGAGTTATCCGGACTGCCGGGTTATCGAGTGCCGAGTTTTCGAGACACTACTGTAATCAGAAAACAAGGAGTCAACCCAGAGAAACTACCAACTCCGAATAATTAAATGTGCACAGAGAGAAACATTAAGAAATTGGTCAGTCAAAACGACCATGAAATAAAGTGACTTTTTCATAAAGAAAGAGAAAGAAAAATTAAAAAAAAACTGATGAATCTGGACCGAAGATAAGACGTGTACTGCCACTCATAGATGCGATCAATAGACAGAACCAAAGTCCTCTGGAAGTAGATAGCCGGCGAGAATGACAAATAGATTACGATCAACAAATAGTTTGATCGACAATATCCCAAACTTTAATTAATGTCCTAATAACTCTCTTCACGTGATGCTTAGAATTTTATGCATTTCACTTTTCTCAACAATCACAAGTTTCAAGAATTCCACAATGTCACCGAATTCAAGAACTCCAGAAACAACGCTGACCACAAAAGTAGATTTGCAGCCAAGCTGCATACCAGTAAGGATGACCTCAATGTACGAAGTAATAAAGTTGGACGAAAATCCACTCAAATTACAGTTTATCACGATAATGCATGAATTAATTAGGAACATAAGAGCCACTAAATAGCAAAAGATATTGAACCTGTCGATATGAAAAAATCCCTATTTCTTCTTATATGACAACTCTGTCCCTCGCGTTCTTCGAATTTCTCCAACCACAACAAATTCCACATGACCTAAAAAGAAAGACAGTACTTTTACCCTGTAAACACGACACATGTGTATCACAGATAATCCGTGACGATTTGCATTCGCGATTTTATTCCAGACTTTTCCACACACGACGTTGACTTAACACTATATAATATTATATAATGCATTTACTATAATCATATGTTCTCTATGTTATCTATAAAGAGAGGATATGCCTAACTGGCTATCATTTTCCGTATTGTTTTCAAAATCAAGCTTGTCAAATGAAAAAAAGCTCAATTTTGGAACGGCCAAGGTAATGTCAGAACCTAAAATTCAATTTAAATAACGTTAGGTAAATAATAATATGATTGTAGGCCGACATATCTGTTAACTTTCAGATCTGGGAATATATCTTTTTTCAAGTTCTCGGTGTTGAAAACAATGCTTTCCCGAGACCTTCTGAACTGCTGTCCTAATTACTTCGTGTAATATTACAATTGAGTCAATCGTAGCCACTTTCTCAAACGTGTCAATCGGTGGTGAAATAATCAGTTTTTCTTGTCAAAGACATTAATTTTTTTTATCGCCATGTACATTGGCTTTGTGTCAGAAATGAGTATCACTGCTACCTGTGCTCAGATTTCGAACTATCTTCGAAAACTTTCATCATATTAAAGTAATTAATTTTTGTATATTATATAGTGTATTTAACACATATCTTCCTTTATCACAAATAAAACACTAACTAATTTTTATATAAACACCACTAGTTTACTTTGACCTATTTATAAAAACACCTTCATAAATATAACGAATGGCTTTATGAATGTATACTGTTTATTTACCTAACAATTTACATACAGAATTTTAAAATATTGAATATAGATACAAATAAATTTGTTATTTTTTTAGTAAAAATCCAATTGCTTTGTTAGATTTATCTAAGAAATTACCGAAGAGAATTTTTTTTTCGTCTATTGACACTGTTGTACACAAAGTTTGTTTATGTTTAATTCGAAGTTAAGTGTATGGTAAAGTAGTAAATTCTCCCAAGGCAACTTACGTAAATAATTCGATACATTTGTAGAAAAATATCAAAAATTATAATAATTTTCATGAATTTTATATAAATATAATCATCTGTATTTTTATCTCTATTAATTTTATTGTTTTATTGATCTCTTCACTGTTAATGGGAGGATATTTCTGTGTACAAAATATACGTTCCACCCAAACTCTTTAACTAACATTAGCTAAATAACATATTGTAGTGATTCTATGGCTAATGAATACTAAATTTCTTAATCTCCTTCCTTTGAATTGGTATATCTGGGTTATAAATCGTTTCTTTATTATGCAAATGAATGTCTAATCTCCCGCTTGAAACCAATTAATGTTAAGTAAATGAGTTACAGATTTGCTCCACCCAATTTACAAAACTGGTAAAATTTGTATACAGTCAAACTTCGATTTAGAGCCAATTTCAAAGGTGGCGCTAAATCGAACGTAACACTAAACTGAAGTATCCCAAGCAACAATAATTATATATGGTAATGGGGTCTTAACACAAATTTGAGTTTGTGACAACGGGGAGAGATCCGGTTGTTTGTAGGCCTCTTCATCGCTTGAATGTTTTTAAAATTTTATTTTAAATTTACAAATATTTAAAAAACTACTAAAATTACAATTTTTACTTGTTTAGATCAGTAGGGACCGAACAATTTTTTGCAGGGGACCTCAAAATTATAACTGCACTATTTTGAGAGTTTGAAAGTCACACGATTTGGTGATAACAATGTCATTTATAATGAAAAATCATACGTTTAGCCATTCACAAATATCGAAGGGTTATCAATTTAATATTTGCGAGTATTCAATGGCGCTTTAAGACAGTGGCGCTATTTCGGAGAACGCTATATCGGGAGCGAATCTAGAATGATCAACTACCGCCAAGATTATTTTTATTGCTAACAGGCGCTTCATTATTTCTTTAAAACAACATTTTTATATTGTTTATCTAATTTATTTTAAGTAATTTTTAAAACAATAAAACTTTTATTTCATTACAAGAATTAAAAATCAACCTCGTAAGATATGGAACATGCTTCAGGTTTGACTTGTATACATAAATTATAATTATTGAATATCTCAAAAGATCTTTTATATACTGTATTATATATATGTATATATTCAATAATTTGTAATTATTTTAAATTTACAGCATCAAACTCCAGGAGCATATTTTACGGGAGAGTGATGTTTGATTCTTGTAATGAAATACAAATTTTATTGTTTTAAAATTACTTAAATTAAGTTACATAAAGTATATTTTTTTTCAATTGGTAACATTTATAAAGCGTTATATTAATCTATGTTTCATCTTGTTCTATTGTTGAGCATTTCTATTTTCATCGATAGACCAGATTTAGTATCAAGTTTCCTTACAAACAGCATTTCTTAATAGAAAGTTGATCTTTCTTTTCCTTTTTCTCTTTTCTTTTCCTTTTTTTTCCCGTTTAGTAAGGATTATTTTCAAAAATTGATAACATGTAATCTAGTTTTAAATTCTTCTATATTACCCACTACTGTTTTTCCTTTATATATATATATATATTTATATACAAAATTCAGTATTTTCTATGTATTTTTATTTCTGTTTGTGGACAGTGTTCTAGATTTTCTGCTAAATTAAATCAACTCGGTCTGACCTCAAACGCATTCTATCCGATACAATCAACCAATTGTACTCTCAGTATAAATAGAAGGCTTCACTTATATAAAGGTCATAAAGTTAAGCCATAAAGGCAACTACTATTAAATTAAATTTCTATCGTTATTTTTAAACAATAAAGATTATATGTGTTTCTTTAATTTATTTTATTAGTACGCTGCTGTTTCTATTTAATTTGATTATAAATATAATAATTAAATGAAGAATTGTCAGTGTTATAAGCATGTTTTAGTGAGTTCAATTTGTTAAAATTATAAAATAATTGATTACGAATTTAATATTAATGTTTATAAACTTAATTTTTATTGTATTTGTATAGTAATTTGGAGGCAAAATTATAATAGAAGAGAGCTTGTGACGAAGTTTCCTATTGACGAACGTGACGAGTCATTTAAACTTTATATTCATGGATGAATTTTCTGTACTTTTCTGTATATTTTTGTATATTTACGTTGTATAATATAATGAAACATCGATCGTAAAGTTTAACAATTTTATAAAGTTTTATAATGCAGGCACAAAATATAAATTGGATCAGCAGAAACGTTCATTTTTAAGGCATGAAAATGAAAATTACTTTATAAAATGCATTCGTATATATCTTTTTATTTGTTTTACACATAAAATTACAAAGACTATGCTTAATTTTCTTTAAAAAAATCGGTAAAATGAATGTATACTGTTTATTTACCTAACAATTTACATACAGAATTTTAAAATATTGAATATAGATACAAATAAATTTGTTATTTTTTTAGTAAAAAATCCAATTGCTTTGTTAGATTTATCTAAGAAATTACCGAAGAGAATTTTTTTTTTCGTCTATTGACACTGTTGTACACAAAGTTTGTTTAGGGTTTAGGTTAATTGACAAAACATGTCCAGCAACGGCTGAGATCTGGGCATGTGCAGAGGAGAATCCTCGTAGGCTATCGCATGAGTCATACCGAAACGAAGGATAAATGGAGTAGAATAAGACAAAAGTAATTAAACTTATCGAGGGATTACAATCATGACTCTTCGCTTCTTCGATACTTTAATATGACATAAAGATAAAACTGGAAGAAAATCGCTTTGGGGGATAATATCGAGCTAAAACACTAACATTACTCTTTTAGATGGGTTGATTTTCCACAGAAATCATCAGATAACAATCTCTATATTATGCCACATATATGAAGATAGAGTCCAATTGGATTATATACCTCATCTACGACAAACGATGGCGAAATAATAAAATAACATTGAATTATCTACTCTTTAATGAGATTTCTGTTGCCAGTTTGATCGATCAGAGTATCGATTCACAGGGGGAAAAAGAAGAGAAAAAAGAAAGAAAGAAAGAAAAAACTGTTATTGAAAAGGACAAGACATATTGAAGAAACAACACTTGGCTGATTTCTTTGTTTAGTTTCGATCCCACTCACACAAGAGTATCCAATTTTTATATAAATAAAACAATGAAGATGGCAACAGAAATTTATAGCTGTAGCTAGAATTTCGATTGTTCATAATTTCAATTTAGATATCAACAGTTGGCTTCTAAAAGACGATCGGAATCCCAGTTTTGGGATAATAAATCAACTAAAGCATCTGCCATCAACAGATTGGAGTATGAAAACGTTACATACAGGTATTATTAACGGAATAATCTTTAGAAAATGAAATTGGGTGCATATAATAATTTATTACACCTCCAAGATGGAAACATTTATTAATTTTGAAGTTTAAAATTAAAAAGAAAAGCGGCCGAAAATATTCTTAAGTTGCTCGTTTCTCAGATACGTATCGCCAGTTACGTTTAGAACTTTGTTATAATATTAATAAAATATGTCTAGATTATCAGTTTAATGTCAGAAAGGATTTAAATTTTAATTTCTTTTATTTTTTTTATTATTTTTAAAATTACCTCGAGCGAGTGAAATTTATTTTCTTGCTAAAATAGTTTTTCTTTCAACGCTCTTAATACTTTCCCACGTGACAATAATCTTCTCAGAGTCTGGTTCTTTTAAGTAGAAGCTACTTGGCACTCGAAATGAAAAACATGCAGAGGAATTTAATGCGTAGGATTTAATAAAATTCACAAGTTTTACAAGTAGCATTAACGTAACACTTAATTTAAGATTAATTTTCCTATTTGATATTTATCTCGGTTAAGAAAGTAATATGTCTGAATCATGTTTTGAATGCCACACCTGATTGTCGACCTGTCATGCTTACTCCATCATTCGATTAAACACTCCCATACAATATGATGAATTATAATGGAAGAGAAAAAAAAGAAGGAATTATTCACGTAACTCATCGGTTACGAACTAGTTTTTGAAATGATAAATATATTTAAATAGACTAGTTCAAACTTTGTGTAAGAGTGTACTAAATCAATATCGTTAGAATGCTTTGTTAACCAATCCATACTAAAAATCAATATTTCATCGCTGTTAAATATTAAATAATCTAGCCATGATTATCTATAAACAAAGACTTAGGAGCTTATAAATGTTTCAAACGAAAGAGTAAGAGTAAAGACTAAGGTTTGAAGCAAGCTTACCAGAAGATTTGAGACAGATATATTGAAAGATATAGTCTAAGGCCATAATGTTTGAAGAAAACGGACACAAAGTATAAAATGCGTAGAAAGACGTTGACACACCGAAGATGTAAGATCGTTGTCTGTAAGTTATGCCCAAAAAGAAGAAGATATATCAAAGATATTGGACCGTAAATGTTGAGAAAGAATAGATAAGTTTATATAAAGGGACATAAATGCCCAACGATAAGCAGGCTCAAGAGTACAAATAAGGAATCAGGCATACTAAAGATATACTGAGCTTTACTACGAATGCTTAAATGGGATCAGATATATGAAAAGACATCAGAAAACCATGCCTGGTATATTTTAATATATCTTATTTAGAGAAGAATAGTATCAGAAAAATATGCTTTAAAATGGAGACAAAAAAGAATGCAAGTGTAGAAATCAGTTATAGCAATGGTTATAAATGTTGAAATGGTATCAAATATATTGAAATGTTTTCAAAAATATTGTATTAAAGACAGGTAAGGTTGCTCGGTTGGATGTAAGACTTCAAAGCTTGTGAAAGATCAGATTATAAATGAAAAATTCAATATTAAATTAAGAAATATAAATAAATATGGATGATATCACAAAAATAAAGCCTTTGAAAATTAAGAAATCAAAGAAATTAAGGCTGTAAATGTTTACTAAAGACAATGAATGCCTAGAAAGATCACTTCCTTACCAAAACCAGTACTATCGACTCTTAGAAAGAGGACAGACATACAAAAAGATGCGCCGATATTTAGAAGGAAACAGCGATTAGACAAGGACTTATACTAAGGCTGAATGTAAAGAATAAAAAAAAGAGGTTCTTTATTGCTGAGTCTGCCCTTTAAATTCAAGGATTGTAGATGCAGCTGCATCTGTTGAATAATAGGATGATACGCTCCATTTTATCAAAGCTATATTAAATCAAAAAACAAAAAAATAAAAGAGATCACAAAAGAAGATTTGGAAGAAACGTTTATAGCAAAAGTGAAAGCTTTTCGTTTTTTCGACGATTGAAAAGATTCAAGATTGTATTGCCTGGTGTAAGAAATGTGCGAGACACATGAAATTTCAGCGTGAGTAGAAAGAGATGATGCTATATGTTGATGTTGGTTGATGATGACTAGTTGAGTTTATTACTTAGTTTTTTTCTCCCTCCCCTTGCCTAAAGCAGTGATCAAAGCAGATGAGCGTGGTAATTAGGAAGAGGAAAAATTGACACTTGAGCAATTTAACTTTATTCATTATGGTTTATGCGGTTAGGATAGATAATAACGACAACATTTTTGAATTGCCATGTCTTTTCTTTACTGGATACGCCGTAATCAGTGAGTTTGACGTTTATTTACGCTAATATATAACATAATCCGCGCAAAAAAAAATTAAATAGATAAGTAAACGTTTAAGTTAAATTACAATTACTTTTTAAAATAAAAAAAAATGAATAATTTATCTAGAAGTGTATCTGCTCGTTATGGCAACTTAAAATTATTATAATTAAAAATTAAGTCGTAAAAAGTGTTATAGGTATTATTTTTACAAGTGGTTTGAATATATATTTTTTTATATAAAATGTACTAGTGTCACGTGATACAGCTGCAGGCGTGAAAACCGCCCAGCCTGACGAATCACTGTTATGACGAGTTCCGGTCCAACGCTACTGATTTGCGTCAGTCACGTGAGTGATCTTTCGTGTCACAGACTCCAGCTAAAGGAAAAGAGAGAGAGAGAAAGAGAGGGGAAAAAATCAAACGGAACATTATGAGAATTTTTAAAAAGTTCGACACGGAAAAACTGATAAAAAATAACAAATTTTCACTTTCTATTTCACGCTAAGAAATATAAAAAAAACAACAAAATTTTCAAAAATCCGAGGATTATATAATATATATACATTTAATATAATTTTCAGGACATATTTATCATCGAGGGATGTTGCCCTTTATAGTGTATAGAGAATGCAAGAGTTATAACAAAGGTTCCTCTGCCCTTTGAAATCGCTTTGTTTGCAATCTTGCAAAACCGGCTTACGACGAAAACCACTTTTCTTTAAAATAAGATTGACTTTTTTTTTAAAGAAAAAAAGTCTGGCGTCAAACCTTAAACATCAAAAATTCTAACATTCTTCAGTGATGAATATAAAAGTCGAGACGATCGTGTGACATCTCCGAGCTCGAAAGAAGAAAAAATAAAATGTTTTTTCTCTATGATCAAATGAAAGCATCAGATTGTCACGTCAATCAAACGTTTATCGATCTATAATATTTGATAAAAAATAAATAAATCGATAAAGAGTATCTGATCAAAAGAATAAAGAAAAAAATAAAAGGAACGATGTTAAAGGTTCTGTAATTTCCTCAACTTATCTGTTAACACCTACACAACGAACAAATAAGACCAACCCAAATATTGACAGCTCCCTCTTATCAAACAGGTTTTCTTATATGAGTCATCGCTCCTTAAGACCTTCAAAATATATACTTTCCGCTTGCAATGTTGACATTTTACACTTACAAGGTTAAAATTCAGTTTCCATTCACCATTTTCGTCAAAAGTTATTAAATATTCAAATTAGAAATTCGGTCGGTGTGACGAATCTTCTCTATCCACCATCGAAGTAATCGATACGAAGTCGAGGTAAAAATTTCTCGTGTTTATTTAACCCGATGGTTACCCAATGTAAAATAACAATCAAAAATTTAATTAAAGATTCGTAACTAAAAATATTCTTTTAAATAAAGAAGAATATAGCGCAACGACATAATAACTGTGATCGACTTCTGCTGATTGTAACAAAAGGATGGCTCCTTTATTCTTCAAGGTGTGAGAGATACAACATTGTTTTTTCATCTACGTTCTATTAGTTGCTTTTTAATAGAATGGTAGCTTGACAATGAGTCCTTAACAAAATCCTATCAGGCCTTATCTGGATAATTTAAATCCCTGGTGATAAGGCCTTTCAGGCCGCATTAACGCACGATCATATCCGTAAATATTAAATATCCATAATTAATATTTATTAAAAATATCATTTTTTTTTCAATAACTTTTAAAGAAATTAGACCGTGGAACCTGAAAAGTGCTTAACACTGCCTAAGGCCTTGAAGGATTTAATTTTTTCAGATAATTCAAGCTTCTGACAACTAAATTTAAATTAAAAACATGAACCTATTAGATTATTTTTGATATCCGTGTTTCGAAATTGATTCTTAAATATTTGATAATTCCATTTAAAATTTAATACAAGCTATGTTAATTTGTATAGCTTCTAATTACTAATTTAGATCCTAATCAGAATTTCCATTAGTTTCAATCCGTAAATCTTACAAATCTATCCAGAAACTTAAAGAATCCTAAATTCTAATAGTTAAGTTCTAATCAGAAGCTTAATTAGATTCTAACTAGACTTCTGATAATTGGATCTTAATTAGAAGACTAACCATTAAAGTTCTACTTAACTCGGTCCTAATCAGAAGCTCCATTACGCATTGTCAAAATGAGGAAAAACTCTTTATTTATATTTACTATAAATAAATATTTATAGTAAATATATTTAAATATTTACTAATTGCAATTTTTTTTAATTAATTTTTTCATGATATAACTTCAACTTTCCGAAGGCAGTTAACACGAAAAACTATCACTAGAGAAAATTATACACCGGTTTCGTAACACTTTAATCAACGTAAAAGTCTAGTTATATAAGAGAAAATATAAACATCAAGCTCCATGGTATCCTTGATCACTGTACAGGTTAAAACTGTTGCAACAAGAGTAACATTTACAATAATGAAACCGTTAACACGGCTCAATCCAGAAAAGAATCTATTTTACCAATATAATAATTACAAAAGTTGGTGTAACGAGAGACAAACATTTAATAATTTAAAAGTTGTGGTTTGAGCGAAAAAAACACCAGAAACAATAATGGTTTAAGTTTGTAAACCACAAATTACTGTATAGGTTTGGTTACAGTAAGCCTACAAGACCACTATTAGTAACAGTGTGAATCACTGGTCCCCCTTTTTTTTCTTTAGAGAAAATATAAATTTATGACATTATCGATTTTCATTCCCACTACATTAAAAGGATTGCCTCTTACGCGTTTCAAATTGTATCGATCTTAAAAAATATGGATTTAATTATATCCAGATAAAAGAGCATGCTGAGCTTTTATAAGACGCGTTCCCTCATTTAATAAAGAGGAAATGGCTCTTTTCTTACTTTCATATTACTAAGGTTTAACTAGGCCCGTTAAGTGCTTTTATCTCTCTCTCTCTTCTTGCCTTAGGAAAGAGAAATTTAAGTGTGTTCTCAGCAGAAATGCATCTTAAGAACTCTTTTATCTTTTATTAAATGTTAAACTCATATAGTCCACAAAGTTTGCATCACGTTTTTTTTTTTTTAAATTTTATGTTATCCAAAAACTATCTTTTTTATGGAATCTTTCTAATCTTATCAATAACAAATCTAAAAGTTTGATATTATTACCAATATAATACTTAGTGATTTTAATATAAATCCTCCTCTTATCGAAACCTTAAAAGTATGCGTAATTGGCTTAAAACCTCAATATTTTGCTTGTCGGTTGGATTTGTTTATCTTACTTTTGACATAAAGTGAATCGAGTTCTGTTTTTTTTTTTAAATATAATATTTCACAGACTTCTGTAATAGGAATATCAGAAATTGGAGGAATGCCTCTATCACTTCTCTGCTTAGTTCTTGGTGGTA